>NW_017386014.1:273278-290502 GCF_000237925.1 Schistosoma mansoni | reverse complement strand
GACAAGGAGTTACGAATGTCGTAATGTGAAGCCTTAGCATATTGTCCCCTTTGACTGGATGTGAAGGAGAGTTTGTTAAGTATTTTGAAAAAGAAGATAAGGTTAAGTTTCAGTCTCCTCATCCATAAAGGGTCAAGCCCTAGTTTACTACACCTCGAATTATATGTCAAGACACTATCAGGTCCAAGAGTACGAAATGTAAATCGTCTCTGTACTGATTCCAGTCTTAACTTATCCTTTATGCGCGTGCTACTAAGGAGAAACGCGCAGTAGTCGAGGAGTGGTCGAACACAGACTTTGTACATTAGAATACGAGATTCGCTGTTATGAAGGTTTCGAGTTATGAAACCTATAAGGCGTTGAGACTTGGACGTTTGTTTCATTACCTGTTCAGTAAACGACAAGTCATCGGAGTACCTAAGTCCTAGATCTACTACTGTGTGTAACCTAGATAACATTTCCCCATTTATGGTAAGATTAAGGTTGAGTGATGTATCACCGAAGCATAGCCAACCACATTTAGCTGTATTGAGCTCCAGCTGCCATTTTGAGCACCACTGTGCTACCTTGTTAAGCTCCATGCTGATGCAATTTCGAATATTGCTCAGCTCATGTGGAGAAAATGAGTACACCACCTTAAGATCGTCTGCAAACAAAAGAGACTTACCCACACTAAAACACTCACAAATATCATTAATGAAAACTAAAAAGAGCAAAGGACCTAAGACACTACCCTGAATTACCCCACTTCTAACAGGGACTGCGTTCGACAATGAAGAGTTGATTTTAACTATTTGATGTCGATTGGTGAGGAAGGAATCAAACCAGGCTAGTAACGGGTTTTCGACCCCATAAGATGCGAGTTTACCTATGAGAAGTTGGTGGTTGACCATGTCAAAGGCCTTAGAAATGTCCAGGTATAGCACTAATACTAGATATCCTTGGCTACGAAGCGAATAGACTAAATTAAAGAAGTCAAAATGACATGTCATACAAGATCGATTTTTAAGAAATCCATGTTGCGAATCACCAATAAATTGTTCAGTCAATAAATAGTTGGATAGTTCGTCACTAATAATTTTTTCCATAATCCTAGAGATAACTGGAGTAATATTTATTGGCCGATAGTTGTTCATGTCAGTCTTATCTCCGGATTTGTAACGTGGTATGATGTACGCGGTTTTCCAACGGTCAGGATAAGAGCCTGATTCCATAGAGAGGGTAAACAGTTTGAGGAGAAGAAGTTGGATATCTGGACCACCATATTTGTAGAGAAATGATGAAATCCCGTCTGCACCGTGACCTTTCGAAACCTTGAGCTTATTTATAACCTTACTAATTTTCAGACATGTGAAGGAGATAGATTTAATGGAGTTACCAGTCAAGCATATAACTCTAGAAACAGAGCCATTTATGGATTCTTTGTCATTTGCAAAATTACCACTGAAAAGGTCTGCTATAGTTTTTGGGTCATATATAAAACTATTATTATGCAGGATGCATGGTATATCAACATTTTGAGTTGATTTAGCACGTTTATTGTAAAGGAGGATTAGGTTTTGCACTTTTGAGCTAGTACGTAGTGCTAATAGCTCTTCATTGATGGCTTTTAACCTATGTTTCTCTTTTATTTGGTTAAAAATTATTGTTATTTGTGTGACTGCTGTGAAGTCGTTAGATTTAAAATAACGTTTCTTTAGGCGTCTTAGTTTATTACGATATTTAGCTGGTATATATAATACGTAATGTTTACTAATCCTGTAAGTCCTAATTGGTGCACAGGAGTCTAGACAAGAGTTAACAATCAAATAGAATATGTTGATTGCATCTGTCAGACTATTACATGAGAAGAATTCATCCCAGTCTGAGAGTTTGATCAGTGAGCGCAAGAGGTCCCAGTCTGTATGCTTATAGTCTCTATAATTGCAGGTTTTTTGAATTGGTCGGTTGTAGGAGGGACAGATGGGGAGAGCACAAGTTACTAACCTATGATCACTGCTTTCAAACTCGTTGTATACTTGTACAGATAGGGGAATGATATCTCTACTAAATATTAGATCAAGTGTATTATCACCCCTTGTTGGGGTACGAACCCACTGTGACCAGCAGTACAGATTAAGGATTGATAAAAATTCATCATTGCTAGACTGACAACTACCGGTACTCCAGTTAATCCCAGGATAATTGAAATCACCAGTGATAATCTTAGCGCTGAAGTTTAGAGTAGATGCGTGTATAAATGCATTGATAATACAATCATTCAAATTATCAGTACTATCAGGAGCTCTATATATACAACCTAGGAGTAGACTATGGTTTAGGGTATTGATTGATATCCAGATCGATTCTGGTAAACTATTCAAGATACTATCTTCAACTTTATTAGTTGTTAAGGTATCCAAAGCAAATATAAGACAACCGCCTCCTCGCTTAGTTTCTCTGTCACAGCGATAGAGTCGATAGTTTTGGATATTTAATTCGGAATCGGCCACTGCTGGATAACACCACGTTTCAGTGATAAGTATAAAAGAAGGCTTGGCTAGAAAGGCTAAGGTTCTCAAGGCTGGAATTTTGTTCAGAAGTGAAAGTGCGTTAATACGTAATAAATTTAAAAAAAGAGTGTGTAGTGTAAAAAAACCGAGAGCATCCTTATCGAAGGTATGAGTTCTAGCTATGCCTGGACTATGGTTCAATGTGTTTGCTGGATCGCATGGGCTATAGCATGAGCGAATTGTAGTGCTAGTGGAACAAGGGATCTCTGGAGGCCGAAAAAAAAAATCCTTATTTTGGTAAGGTTGAATAATTTGTTGTATTTGTTTTGGTGGACAATTAAGACAGGTGCCTACATGTTGGGGTTGCGTTGATGGTGCATAACCTAGTATACCATCTTCTCCACTGCGAGAGTGATGATAAGAGTTACATCTTGCAGGTTTATTATTTATTACATATGGGGGAAACCATGGGGCACGTTGGTTTATTGCCGTCTGTCTAATAGTAGGCCTGCTTCCATGATGGTTGTAGTGGCCTTCTTGTGTAACGTTTGAACGAAACGTGTCCTTATAACCTCCCTTACGATGAGTAGGGTTAGGCATAGTTTCAGAAATTATACTTTTGTTTGGTAAAGCCGTTGAAATATTTTTGGTAACCGGTTTGGAACTAAAAGGCTTTTTATTTACTTTCTTTTTAATTGATATATTCTTTTTAGGTTTAGCAGTGTTTTTATGAGCCTTCACAATAGAATCAGGTGTACGATCCTTGGCTTCCGATATTACACTGGAAAGAATGATATTAGAGTCTCCATCAGATATGTCCTGGTTATCTAGGGCCACTAGGGGTATGAGAGGCAAACTAACACACTGCATTGGTATATCAGTACACTGACTAACATGAGATAAATTAGCTGCACCTGTGGGTTCAGCTGCTGGCGCGATCATATTTGTTGTGACCTCAACAATGTTATTTTCGTTTATGGTACGCTTTTGTGTTAATCTTTGATTTGTGGTTTTGTCTGAGACTATACGAGCGTTTTTAAACTTCGTATGCGCACAAACAAGCTGTTCAGATTCTATCAAACGTTCCGCTAATAAATGGGAATCGAATCTAAACAGGATAGGGCACGAGTATTTTTGATGCTTTTTGTTAAGTCGGATACATTGGCATGGACTGTCCTGGAGGTTAGCTGCCTTTAGTATCGAGTTTCTTACAGTTTTGATGGCAACCTTGTCAGGTATATTATATATAATCACGTTATTTCGTGAGATTATTCGCTTGGTGACTTCGCTAGCTATCGAGTCAATAACTGATTCTACTTTGATCCTGTCTTCGAGTTCAGAAGGAACTATGTCCTTTGACAACAGCAGTCGAAGGGGTGACAGTGTCTTTAGTTCTAGTTTAAGATCATCATGCTTTAATAAAGAGCCCGCAAGTGACTCCACTTTAGAACGCATATCACTTAATTGCTTAAAGACGGCGGCTAATTCGCTCTTTATAAGATCGATACCATCTGTTCGTGAGTTAGAACTCATTATTAAGTTAGACATAGAGTCATCCAGCAACATGTGTGGAATAAGTCCACTCCCACTATTATCTGGTGCAACAGGAGTTGCAGAGCATGGGGTAAAGGTAAGACCAGAGTTGACATCTGAAGAACTAGGACTTTTTCGAGCTCGTTTTTGTGTCAGTCGAACCATTTTTCTTCAAGGGTTAACTGAATGTTATTATTGATTAATAAACTAGAGTTTAACGATATATAAGCACTTTGTAATAAATACCGTGTGATCGTAACGCAAACTTCAAACGTACCGCAACTATATATATGAATGACGGTACTGGGAAGACAATATATCTACACATTTAACTGTTCACTCACTGTACGACAGTTACACTTGTGGTCCTCAGTTATATCACCACTCAATGTAGAAGGAAATGTGTTTCGTATGAAACAAATGAAGGTACTGGTACTTATAACTGACATTTCCTATATAAAATGCCCAATTGTTATGATTCGCTGAGAGAATCATGTGTTGTTGACAGATGAAACTGAGTTTGGAGACAAGCATTGAGTGTAAGTGATTAGGTGGGATACAATGTTTTATAAGTGAAAGTGAGAAAATGCACTGAATGTTCCGTCAAGTGGTGTATGTTGATCAGTTGAAACGTATTACTGAATCTATAAACTGTGAAGATAATTTTCATTTTTGTATTGTTTGTTTGAATCGTTACACTGGTGTTTTCGACTGCAATTGATAAGTCTCTTATTGATATATGTGCACCGTGTGAGGATTGTTTCAAAGTCTCCTTGAGTCACTGGTATTGTAGGTAAAGATGGTTGGTGACTAGCGGTGTAATCAATTGCAGTCTTTAATATTATTTGGAAGATTCAACAAACAATACAAAAATGAATTAAATTGTCACACATTTTGCAGGTTAGTATCTGGTTTGATTATTTGGATTCTAGTCACTGAGTGAACATCAACTGTGAGATGCATGTATATATATATATATATTGGCTGAACATTGATCACCTACGCAACACAGAGCGATGTAAATCATAATTTGTGGAAATGTTGGATAGTGACCACTGTATCAGTTATGAGAAATTGTAAGGAAAGATGGATAGTGGCTAGCAGTAGAACCCACGACGAGCGTTTCGTCCTATCTGGGGCTCGTCAGCCGGATGTACCTGCATCTCAGACTTGTTGATGTTCATTCTGGGACTCGAACCCAGTACCTTTCGCTTCAAACGCTATCGCGTTATCCACTCGGCCACTGAGTCCTGATAGCCACTTGCCTGTGCGATAACGTGAAGTTGAAATTCATTTTATATTGTCCTGGATGCAGGTACATCCAGCTGACGAGTCCCAAATAGGTCGAAACGCGTGTTCTGTATTCCACTGCTAGCCACTATCCATCTCCGCTTGCAATGCTTGTGAATTAAGGCTATATCGAGGCAATACTCACAGTATGCACATATGCCAATAAGAGACCGACCAGTTGCAATCCTAAACTTCAATGGGAAGATTCAAACAAACAATACTAAATGAAGTTATGAGAAATATTTCAATTTCTTGTTTTGACTGCTCTTTACATGGTGCAAATAAATTGTTATACTTAAAAGAGAAATCATATTTTTCAAGTGTCCTTTTCTCTTCACTTTATCATATAAGATGAATTACGAAATGAAAAATTTGTTCCTGTGAAATGGATCAAAAGTGGAACGTTAGTAGAGTATGAACCGATGGGGGGTATGTTAAAAATTATCCATATTGCACTAACCATTTTCACACTTAAATACATCATTTTGTTTCCAACAATTTAAACATTCTACAAGCAATTTTGTCCAGCTATCAAATAATATCTAGGCATCCATCTCAAATGACTTTTCAGTTACCTTTATTGAATACACATTGATTCATTGCTGAATAATAAAAATGATCAAGCAGCCATTTCGAACTAATAATGAAGTCTTCACTTTGATGAATTCTACTTTAACACAGTCACAAAACGATAGATAAGATGACAGGAGCTTCGAAAACATTGAGCGTCAGTTAGTTGACTGTGTATTGACGAGAACGTGTGTGTTTTGTCTTTCGATTCATGTGATATTGAATTTTACTGACGTGAGGAATTCGATGAAACGTTCCATATAATTGTGAGTTCCTTGAGAACGATTGTCTAACTTTTGATATTCTCTTCTTTGTCATAAGTGTCCAATAAATTAACGGTTTAAGCAAGCATGTCTCTGAATGAAGATTTATCAAGCCAGTTTCAGAATTTATTTCACAATGTGAAAATTCAATGCAGTCCGCTTTGCTATGTCCAGTGAGAGTATCGTGTGTACATACCTAAATGAAAACAGTCATTGGAATCCACCAGTTTCATCTGTCAAAATTCATCGTTCCTACTCGACATTCAGAGTGTTTCCATTCAATTGAAACGTTCTGTGGTGCAATGCTAGTTGAATTGAAAGTGTACTAAATATTGCATGATGCATCGTGATGACAATTTTCCACGAAAAGTAATAGTCACTTATTTCCGAAATCACTATCATATTGTAGTAACCTACTTTTCTCGACGAGAACGCGATTGGTATAATGGAAACATTTATTATTGTAACCAATTGTACCAGTGATTGTTTTACTGCACTCGTTTTGTTCAACTGTATCAAAATCATTTATCGTTCCGTTGTCCATCTTGTTCGTGAGAACTATCTTACGCTCTGCCATTTTGATTGTACTCTTTGGTATGTCTCGGTATTCTTTCGATACCACGAGATCGCCAATAAATATATCCTATCCAATAACAGTCTTCTAGTTTTCGGCCAAGCGAGGAATTGAAGTCGTTATCTGGCGCCTAATCTTATTGTAGTGGTGATCATAGTCTATCGTGACTCGACACCCATCTACAATATCATTGAATTGTAGATATATGTTATATAATTCTCTTTATTTTTGTTTGATAACTTGAAATGAAATCGCTTGATTATTTTCACAGAATCTTGTGCAAAATACAACTCCTCTGAATCATGTGAAAACGCAAGACCATCGGATATAGCATGTATTTGGTGTGACAAAAATAACACATGCATTGATATTTATAATCAGGATACTGAATACTTGAAAGAAAATAATTGCCGTGTTAAGGTTAGTGGTTTTTCGTCTTTTTCAATGTCATCAAATTCCAAAGTTGAAATCATGAGTCAATTGAAGCTAGACCACCATCGAAAACCTGGAAGCACTGGACGGCCGTTTCGTTCTACTATGGGACTCCTCAGCAGTGCGCATCCACGAACCCGCTCTCGTGAGCGAGATTCGAACCCAGGACCTACCAGTTACGAGCCAGAGCCCTTAACCAATAGACCACTGAGCCGGCATTCAACGGCTCAACGTCTTTTTCAATGTCATCAAATTCCTTATTCCGAGTAAAAAGACTTAGCCTGATGAACGTTTTAATGTTACGAATAAGAACTGACTTGTATTCTTCCCTCAGTAGCTTAACTAAAACTGCATACGTTGGCGATATCTAATCCGATATGAGTACAAAGCTTTCTTATCATGGATAGAGTGAACAATGGATCGAAGAGTTGTTTAACACTTGTTCTCCAAAAACATAACAATTTTTCAGCTCACTGAATGTATGGTTATTTCAAATATACACTATGAAACTATCCATATGGTTTGCTATAAAATACCAATGTAACCAATTAGAGTGAAGAAGCGTAACTTGTTGAACATTGCGTACTATATCTTAGTAATCAGTGAGAGTTTGTAGACGCCCATTACTTAAGACCAGATCAAGGATTTCTGATTCTCTATTGAGAAATTTATAAACTGGATGGATTGTTTTAATAAACCTGTCAAGTATAAATTTGTTAATTTATATTTCGGTTATGATTAGATATGACATCCGGGACATAAATTTCATCACACAAATGGGTCGTCAGTTGATTGTAGGTTAGTGTGTACTTATCACGCTGATTGTCAATTCCGTAATAGATGTTCTAAATGTTTGTACAACTGCACATTGTGTAACTAGTAGTTGAATTCCCTACTATCATTGTTACTGACAGTGGTGTACAAAGATTATTGAATTAATCGAACAGTATTTAATGATAACTGACAAATGCAACCGTTTTGTTTATTCAAAAGAGACCGGATGTTAACGATTCGAGTACACAAACACCAATCAAATACATTCAAACAACGTCGGCAACCACAGAAGTTCAGGTGAGAGAAACCCTAAAGGAAATCAGCATTGTAACTGATCAATACTTAGTAAATATTTGATATTTTATAATAAATTCTACTGCTTTATTTTCCTTTAGCATACGACCGCCGGAATAACCGAAGAAAACGGACAGAACAAATCACTCCAGTATTTATATATTGTGATACCGCTGGTCGTTTCCTTCTTTGTTTTATGTATCGGTTGTGTCATTTGGAGATGGTTGTATATGAAAAAGAAAAGGAATTTATAATTCTCAGAAAGATCTTACGACTTGTTCTTATTATTATTGTGGCCAAGATGTTTCTATTTTGTATTTCATTAGAAAACCGCTCGATTGTATTACTCATTTCAATAAGTTGAACGATTTCTTTGTGCAACTATGTGCATTCCTACGCTTGTTTACGTATTACCTGATGTATTCCTGTTAATAAAATATTGAACGTGACTTTTCACATTCGCCTAATTGTTTTCATTCAATAAATACTGATCTATTTTACAAGTGTCTCACAGTGTCTTATTAGTGTTATGTATACGAGATTTTGTGATAATTGTAATCACTAGTGAGTTTGTTTTGAATGTCCATTTTCTTAAAGTCTTACAAATGAAATATATCACTTGGGATTACCGACAGTCATTAGTTTTAGCGAATCTCTAGTCAAACTCTTCCAACTCATAATTAAGCACTTCCCTGCCAACATGACTTGACTATTCACTGTCCATTAAATACTAGGTGACAATCTATTGTTGACTTCGTGTTATCTAGAGTGATTATGATTTCTTCCATTATTTTATTGTTCCGAAGTTTGCTGTAAAGCTGATTTAAAGGGTGTTGATATTCAGAATCTTGGACATACTTTGGACATTTTCTGCAAATTCTTCAAAGTGATGATGTACTTTGAACATATGGAACACCTATGGTATATTTTGTACTTATTACTTTGTTCGTTGGTTTGGCTTCGAGAAACTAACCGATGCTGTACATGTTTTTTGCCATTGGGCATCAAGGAATGTGGAAGACCTATTCTGAAACGTAGATTTGCACTCTAGATGTGCTTACCTTTCTACGCTTGGTTATGTAGCAGTACATACAGGACCATGAGAGTGAATGTCAATCATTTTTACGTATTACTAGTCAGTATTCCACATTTCATTATTTGTGATCATCACACCCAACCACCCACCACGAATCCACACGGAATAAAATAGAACTGAATGTTATATACAAGTACTTGTCAAATGCCACTGTGTCAAGAATAATTCACAATTCCCTCCAATCATTAGTATTCTTCAACTGTCAATTACTCTTCAAGTTCCTATGAATAGCCATACCTTAGTTTTGTAATTGTGGCCTAGTTGAGTTTCGTTTCAGATCAATAGTCTCGTGTGTATCATAGGTATATAGTTTCGAATCACCAGTTTGCGTCCCTGATCGTTCACACTACTAAAAACATACAAAAATACGTTTTACGGCATATTTATACCGGTTAAATGTCAAATTTACTGATGACGCCTGAGAAAACGTTCATTTTAAATGAATAAATGCACAGTAACTGCAAGGTTTATTCATACTAGATAGTCTCCTACAGTGTAAGACATTATTCATGAGTTATTACTAGTAAATAGTACAAAATGAACTTCCTATCCTCGATGACCGCTTTGGAGCCCATAAAAATAATCACATCGTGTGGATTATGAGTAATGTTTGTGATGTGTGGGCGAGAATGATAATGATTGGTTGTCTCGTTGAGTCAGACATTAGAGGGAATGACAGCTGTTATATGTGTTATATATATTCCCCTATCCTTATTATGTATTGACTGTTTCTAGTTGATGGACACTTATTGATTGACTGTTCTTTGTGTCGGATTTTGGTGTGAAATATATTGACGTTATAGTCAGGCTAATCTCGTGTTCTTGATCTGAGTTCTGTTGAAGTCCTGTAGAATAGACACTGGGTGGGAATCTAGTGTAGATATTCGTCTAAGATAAATTAGCGTCCCACATACGTGTAAGAAGTAAAAGGACTGTTATAACAAGAACCCCTACTGTTATAACTAGCATCCTCTCCTTTACGTTTATAACAATTGGCGACGGCATCCTTACGTTTATAACAGTTTGTAAAACTATCTCAAGGCTGATAATAAGTAATCATGTGGATAGTTACGAAAATTCGAATAAAATTGATTCCAGGTTCATGTATATGAGTAATCACTCCAGAAAATCTATTTCATTCACTTATCTACAAAATAATAAGACCACAGCTTTGTTTAAGGTTGCTTCAATTCATTGATTATCAGAACAAATTTCGATGGGTTAACTTGACATATGTCAAGTTGCTCTTCGGGTCAATTTTATGAATATAGTTTGACTTATACCCAGAATTAATATTCCAAGAGTCTCGATTTCAAGTACAGATATTTTATTGTGACTACCGAATTCGTAGGCGTTCGAAAACATATTGGATCGAAATCAGACGGTTGAATAAAAACTTCAAATCCTTATATCGGTCAATACTGAATGAGATGCTCTAATCCGTTACAGAGCAATGATGACATTTTATTCTGGTAAATGTTGATTACTCATATTTATTTACGAGTTGGAGACTATCTGTATTCCTGTCTGAGCAAACCTCAATGAACAAGACTATTTCAAAACTCTAACGAAACGATGACTGAAATGGGTGTCCCTGGCACATAAAAATCTGTGGGATGGCAAACACCAATTTTTCTTTAAAATTCTTGGTGAACTGACAGTGAGTCAAAAAACGATGATAACAGGAATAATGAAGGAAAACAAGGAGAGTGATGATATACTGGCCTACAGAAATCTGATCGATATACTGAGCAGGCGAATATTAATACTTGTGATATGTGTAGTATGATGATTTCTGGTATCAAATATATTTAAATTAACTTATGGAAAGACCAGATATAGAACAACAATTGTCCTGACTTGTATATTCAAGAAGTGAGAACGTAAATAAATCTAATACTGCCTATACTGCGCAAATTATGTGCAACAGAAATTTTGATCGGATAATGCATTCCCTTCAAGCTGTATGCAGAATGTGTTTCAGTGGAAGAAAGTCCCAAAGAATATGACATGCTGAAATTAATGAGCGAACTAGAGATATGAAATTGCAATTAGCGTTTAAACGTTGAATAATCACTAAATAATAGGCAAAGTCATATCTACATTAATGGCCCTCTATCCGACTCCAGTTAAATCGTATCCTTACTGTCGTCGAAATACACATGTCAACAGCCCTCCCGTATATCTATCAACATAACTCACTCTTTAGAGTAACAGATGAAAACAATCCAAGTACGAAGATGAATTTTGAATACGTATATTTCACACGCTCATTGATTCAAACTGACATTTATAGAAAGGAAGTGGAGAAAGCGAAACGAAACGAAGTGACACATATTAGAGAAGATGAATAGGTTGACCTAACTTCATTAAGCGTAAATCAATGTTCATAGTCATATAAAATATACGTTACAGACACATACGATCGTGTGAATACAATCAAGGTTGATAATCGAATTAGTGGCTTGAGAAGGACAAGTCAGTTGATCTGTCAGAAGCTTGAATAATCGGTGTGGTCTTCATATATAGGCAGTATTAGATTTATCGAAATCATCATACTACACATATAATTCGAATAAACTTGATTCCAGATTCATGTATATGAGTAATCACTCCAAAAAATCTATTTCATTCACTTATCTACAAATTAGTTTGACCACTACCATTGTAAATCGTAATTTGACTGGCATGATTATTATGTAGTTCAGGAACAATTCTCATCTGTTTCTTTTAGAATTATTCAAGTATTCTCATTCATTCAGTGATTATTCCTTCGAAATACTTTAGCCTGCATTACCAGTTGTGAATGGCTATTATAGAAAACTTTCCAATTATTTTGGAATGTTCAATCAAGGACACAGATATGTATGAAACTGGTACCAATGAGAAAAGTTAATTCGATGTGCACAATTTTACTTGTTCAAATTGTTGAGAGTATGACACTGATGAAGTTTTGTTCTCTGAGCTAGATGGTTTGGTTGTGGAGCATTCATTGTACCTCTGAACGACATCATCATCAGAAATTTCGAGTAGAACTGAAGTGTTTGAATTTCTCTACATGTGGTTCACAGCTTGTTCTGTACACCTTGATGTTGATTGGTTCTTGTTAACCTTAAATCAGTCATTGTTTATTTCTTTGTTTTGATTGTATCTCCCATTGATTTGATTCTCGTTCATATATGTCAGCATAATTTCCCTGATTGATTGGTAAATTGGGTTGATTTCAATGTGCTTGTTTATTGTTGATTGACCTGAGTGCCAAGCTTCTAAAAATTTTCTAGTGTTTTTGGAATTGCCTCTATCGAAAGTCTCCACATTTTTCTAGTCGAATATGTGTCCGCAGTTGTCCACGTGTATTGATAAAAGCGAAGACATATCATAGTGTTTGACTACTGATTGATGTTTATGCAGACGAAGATGAAGGGGGCGTCCGCTTTGTCCGATATAGTATTTGTCGCAGTTGACACAATTTATTTTGTAGATAATGTTTGGTTTGTCTTCTTTTGCCATTTCCTCCTTTGGTTTGCATAAAATTGAATGAAGAGATTTTGTTGGTTTAAGAGCAACACCTATTCTGAAGGTTTGTGAGCAACACCAATCAACATTGTGGTGTACAGGACAAGCTGTGAATAACATGTGGAGACATTCAAACACTTCACCGCTACCCGAAGTTTGTGTTGATGATGTCGTTCAAAAAGATGATGAAAGGTCCAAGACCGAATCATCCAGCTAAGAGAACAAAACTCCATCAAAATCATCCACCTGACCTACAAATCTTCTCCACCATAGTATGACACTTTACAACGAACTAAATACAATTTGTGCAATTCATTTAAACCGCTATTTAATTAGAAAATCATTTATTTATTTGATGGAACATTATCAATCAAGTTACATGTTTACATTGAATAAATACAGGGTCAATAGATATAGAAAATTCAAACTTTTTCGGACAAATTCATAATCAAATATCAGGCATTCCATTTTCTGAAGTACAGGTTTTGAATGAAAGTGAGTTCTTATATTATTCAGTTATAGTTCATTTTGTCTCTTATTCTCACATTTATTTTACATAAATGATTCAGTATTTCACCTGATTATTACACAAGAGTTGACCAGTACACATTGTTCGTTCTGTTTGTTTTATTTTCAAATGAGAACATGTGTTTGCAACACGTAGCGAGAAAAAGTGTTAGATAAAACGGAGATTCACCTCAAAATAAACACATATTAATTGAGTGAAAATTATAAGCGAAGTGATGTATTTCCCAGAGTAAAGAATACCTACTCTACAGTATATCAAAACTTCAAAGTAGAAGATATCTTACCGACACGATACTTCTTGGTAGACTAAATGAATCACACTGATCACATATACAACAACAAGAGATATTTTGCGAGAATTCACTTCGGATTATTGAAGTCCATGAACTATCAAATTATATCTGATGTCCTTCAATGTTTTTCTTTCACTTACTCGACTCAGAAAATTTAATGTCTCTGAGTGGTTGTCTGTTGATCATAGATTTTCCAAATCTATCTCTGTAATCATATTCGTGTGATTGTGAACTTCAAATCAAGCATTTCCTGAATAACTAATCAATGGAGTAGCATGAACAGTCCGCTGATACTAGATGTTTTACATGAAGGAGAACACTTAAGACATCAAGGTGACATACATTCATTTTGGTCAGTTATCAGAATTGATGAATCACAATTTTGCATGGGTAATGTCGGATAGATAATGAAGGTCTCTTACTCAGTAAAAAAGCTCCAAGAACAAATTTTACGGGAGCGAAATATTCTTCTAAGTTCATTATGTCGTTGAAATGATAATATTCCTTGAAACCTCACCAGAGATGATTGGGAATGAAGATGATGACTTGTATGCAAAAGCGGTTGGTATTATAGTGTACATTTATCTCAACAGACAGATATTCATTGAGTACTTCTTTAAACATCAATTTCGATTTTCATTATTTCAGAGGATTTATTCGCTGTCAGATGGTCTATTAAAAAGAAAGATATTAGTAAACGTAAGTCAACATCGATTGATCGTTTGAGTACATGTGGAGTCAACATGCTTACATTTTGACTGATTGTGATTACGCATAGTTTGTGATATTTGATTCTTCTCAGAAACTGACAAACTAATTATTTGATACTTTTCTGGAGAACGAGAGTAGAATTATATGTGAAATCCAATCACCGTTTGGGTACATTGATTAAAGCCTGAAGGACAGTTGACAGAAACTGGAAGAGATTGTATCTAACGAATTATAACTTGATCATCTTGGATGAATGAAATTACAATCTAAATTCACTTGTGAGAAAACGAATGCAGGGATTCATTTTCGTTTACGGGCCTCAATCAAACTCCATGAGAAGTCTGCGTTACAAAATAAGTGAATTGTGTTGTATATTCATCACAAAGCCGTTTCTGTACACAATACATTCACCTATACATCCATTCATCGCATCGTCATTCCAAAATTTTATCCTTTTAAATTAAGAAATCATTAAGACCACACATCTAAAGGTACTCGTTTCTCATCTACAACAAATAAACAATACGGTCAGAATCAGCTGGTCGATTGAAGTAACCATATATTCCGCAACCAATTAAATTCTCAAGTTCCATTCGTAAACAAACACTCCACAGCTCATTTCATATGTACTCAAAGTCGATTTTTTCAGGGGTGTTTTATGATAAATACTGCCTATATAACAATACCTCTTCGACTATCAAATGTTATTGAAAAGCTTGGCGATATATTGTTTCAACAATAATAAAACGGTAATACAGAAACTAGGCATTTGAGATTCATTTCGAAGGATGCATGCTCGTTATAATCACATGATATTCACTTCAGTGTATTAATCATCAATTCGACAGAAGAAAGTCTTTATATCCACTGAAATCGCGTCACTTTGTGAGTAGGCATAGAAAGTGTTACATTTAACAGTAATTTGATCAATATTTCTCTTTTAAATGGTAAGTATCGAGAGTCTTCTAATTGTAGAGGTTACAGCGACGATATTTTGTCTGATATATCCGAGTGGGAAAATATCAATCTACTATGAGGACGTAAGTTGCACAATTGAATGAGCATATATAAATTTTTTCAAGTAATTCAGTTTAGTCTACTACTTCATGTTAATCAATACTGTCTAATGCATCGAGTTACATTGAATACGATTGAAATTAATTATCATTTTATAATGTGCTGACAGACTAATTGACACTATTATTATTCTTTTAATGACACACTTTATTTAAGCACTTGTTGAAAACATTGAATAGTTAGAAGTGAAGTGCCTTCAGAAGGAACTATGATATCTTCTTACCAAATAGTATCAAAATGTATATGTTAGAGTACTGTGCAGAAAGAGTCGTTTTCTGTGAAGCTGTATTTCGTCTTCTGATGATAGACTGTTCGGAACGTTCACTGTTATGTGTTCTGAGCATAGCATCCTTGCAGTTAATCGCAATCACATTTCAATGCAACTGATGCGGATATTCATCTTACAGTTTGTTGTCTCATTTCCATGGTACATAGATAGTTAATCGAACTTGACTGAATTTGACAACTTTAGTAGTTCATAATACATATGTAGACTACGTGGTACCTACTCCTAAGGAAATTGAGAGTATCAGTATCTCTAGTGTTATTGTGTTTGAGTGTCTTTGAATAAGATAATATGAATGATGACACATTAATTCAATGATTAATTGCTTTTTATATGGAAGCTTGTGTGCTGACAGACCTTCACTTCAAATATGTTTTTTTCAGATTTCTACGGAAATTAACCCCAATCGACTTATTTTATCATTGAGAGTTATTTTTTTGTGCCAAACAGGTAAGAAACATTTAAACGAAAGTTGTCAACATTTTGATATACAATGACGTACACCATTAACCATCAGTATTCTCAGGCTCACTAAAACAGATATCTCCAGTAAAATAATTAAGGTGTATGAATATCTATATCGTAGTGTGTAAATGGATATTTGGAGACGTTTCTCGTTCATGCTTATCATGCTTATTGACTGATAGAGACAGTGATATAATAATAATAATAATATATTCTGAAAATAATATTTACAGAATTCACACCAGTTTACAGGCATGATCAGATTGTTATAAAAATCAACATTTAATTTAGAGAACAAACATGAATTATAAGAAGGTTTTATGTTTGCTGGTTTAGTAATTGATAAACAGTTTAAATATGGCATATGTCACGGGAAGCCAATGCAACACCAGGGAACTTGTCATTTTTTCATCAAGTGGATAGCCTGATGATTGACCAACATTATTCTGTAAGGTTGTTACCAGTGCCAGAGCGAGTTATTATTAATTATCTACAACTAGAGAAAGTAAGATTAAAGCAAAGAGCACGGAACAGCAAAACAATGATAGCAAGTAAGAGGTTAAACATTTAAAATTCCTATAATCTCACTTGTGGAGTAAGATACACTTGCAGGCGCTAGAGCATTTAATGCATTTTCAGAGGAGCAAAAAGCATTAATTGACCGAACAAACAATGGGAGAGAGTCTAACATACGGATAGTTTGGGGTAAATTATTCCATAGTCTAGAAAACTTACGGGTAAAGTAATTCATATAGAGAGAAGACCTAGAATATGTTTGTTTCGCTAAAGACAAGGAGTTACGAATGTCGTAATGTGAAGCCTTAGCATATTGAATCGCCTGACTGGATGTGAAGGAGAGTTTGTTAAGTATTTTGAAAAAGAAGATAAGGTTAAGTTTCAGTCTCCTCATCCATAAAGGGTCAAGCCCTAGTTTACTACACCTCGAATTATATGTCAAGACACTATCAGGTCCAAGAGTACGAAATGTAAATCGTCTCTGTACTGATTCCAGTCTTAACTTATCCTTTAT
>NW_017386014.1:269653-273078 GCF_000237925.1 Schistosoma mansoni | reverse complement strand
AACGCGTGTTCTGTATTCCACTGGCTAGCCACTATCCATCTCTGCTTGCAATGCTTGTGAATGGAGGCTATATTGAGGCAATACGCACAGTTTGCACATATGCCAATAAGAGACCGACCAGTTGCAATCCTAAACTTCAATGGGAAGATTCAAACAAACAATACTAAATGAAGTTATGAGAAATATTTCAATTTCTTGTTTTGACTGCTCTTTACATGGTGCAAATAAATTGTTATACTTAAAAGAGAAATCATATTTTTCAAGTCTCCTTTCCTCTTCACTTTATCATACAAGGTGAAGTAGAGAGTAGAATAACTGTTCCTATAGAAAGGATCAAAAGTGGAACGTTAGTAGAGTATGAACCCATGGGAGGTATGTTAAAAGTTATCCATTTTGCACTAATCATTTTCACACTTAAATACATCATTTTGTTTCCAACAATTTAAACATTCTACAAGCAATTTTGTCCAGCTACCAAATAATATCTAGGCATCTATTTCAAATGACTTTTTAGTTACCTTTATTGAATACACATTGCATCATTGCTGAATAATAAAAATGATCAAGCAGCCATTTCGAACTAAAAATGAAGTCTTCACTTTGATGAATTCTACTTCAACACAGTCACAAAACGATAGATAAGATGACAGGTACTTCGAAAACATTGAGCGTCCGTTAGTTGACTGTGTATTGACCAGAAAAGGTCTGTTTTGTCTTTCGATTCATGTGATATTGAATTTAACTGACGTGTTGAGTTTGCTGAAACAATAATTGTTTATTGAAGATGAATGACTAATTTTCCATATTCTCTTCTTTGTCATACGTGTCCGATTAATTGGATGGTTTAAACAAGCACGTCTCTGAATGATGATTTATCATAGCCAGTGATAGAATTGATTTCACAGTGTAAAAATCTAATGCAGTCCGCTTTGCTATGTCCAGTGAGAGTATCGTGTGTACATACCTGAATGAAAACGGTCATTGAAATCCACCAGTTTCATCTGTCAAAATTGATCGTTCGTACTTGACATTCAAAGTGCTTCAATTCAATTGAAACCTTCTGTGGTGCAATGTTAGTTGAATTGAAAGTGTACTCAATATTGCATGATGCATCGTGATGACAATTTTCCACGAAAAGTAATAGTCACTTACTTCCGAAATCACTATCATATTGTAGTAACCTACTTTTCTCGACGAGAACGCGATTGGTATAATGGAAATATTGATTATTATAACCAATTGTACCAGTGATTGTTTTACTGCACTCGTTTAGTTCAACTGTATCAAAATCACTTTTCGTTCCGTTGTCCATCTTGTTCGTGAGAATTATCTTACGCTCTGCCATTTTGAATGTACTGTTTGGTATGTCTCGGTATTCTTTCGATACCACGAGATCGTCAATAGATATATCCTATCCAACAACAGTCTTCTAGTTTTCGGCCTATCGAGGGATCGAAGTCGTTATCTGGCGCCTAATATTATTGTAGTGGTGATCATAGTCTATCGTGACTCGACACCCATCTACAATATCATCGAATTATAGCTATATGTTATATAATTCTCTTTACTTTGTTTGATAACTTGAAATGAAATCGCTTGATTCTTTTCACAGAATCTTGTGCAAAATACAACACCTCTGAATCATGTGAAAAAGCAAGACCATCGGATATAGCATGTATTTGGTGTGACAAAAATAACACATGCATTGATATTTATTATCAGGATACTGAATACTTGAAAGAAAATAATTGCCGTGTTAAGGTTAGTGGTTTTTCGTCTTTTTCAATGTCATCAAATTCCTTATTCCGAGTAAAAAGACTTAACCTGATGAACGTTTTAGTGTTACGAAGAAAAAGTGACTTGTATTCTTCCCTCAGTAGACTAATTAAAACTGCATACGTTGGCAATATCTAATACGGTATGAGTACAAATCTTTCTTACCATGGATAGAGTGAACAATGGATCGAAGCGTTGCTTAACACTTGTTCTTGAAAAACATGACAATTTTTCAGCTCACTGAATGTGTGGTTATTTCAAATTTACACTATGAAACTATCCATATGGTTTGCTATAAAATACCAATGAAACCAACCTGAGTAAAGTAGCGTATTCAGTTGAAAATTGTGTACTATATCTTAATAATCAGTGAGAGTTTGTAGACGCCCAATACTGAAGACCAGATCAAGGATTTTTGATTCTATGTTGAAAAATTTATAACATGGATGGATTGTTTCCATAAGACTGTCAAGTATAAATTTGTTTATTGATGTTTCGGTTATGATTAGATATGACATCCGGGACACAAATTTCATCACGCAAATCGGTCATCAGTTAGTTGTAGGATAGTGTGTACTTATCACGCTGATTGTCAATTCCGTAATGGATGTTCTAAATGATTGTACAACTGCACATTGTGTAACTAGTAGTTGAATTCCCTACTATCATTGTTACCGACAGTGGTGTACAACGATTAAAGAATTAATCGAACAGTGTTTATTGATAACTGACAAATGCTACCGTTTTGTTTATTCAAAAGAGACCGGATGTTAACGATTCGAGTACACAAACACCAATCAAATACATTCAAACAACGTCGGCAACCACAGAAGTTCAGGTGAGAGAAACCCTAAAAGAAACTAGCATTGTAACTGATCAATACTTAGTAAATATTTGATATTTTATAATAAATTCTACTGCTTTATTTTCCTTTAGCATACGACCGACGGAATAACCGAAGAGAACGGACAGAATAAATCACTCCAGTATTTATATATTGTGATATCGCTGGTCGTTTCCTTCTTTGCTTTATGTATCGGTTGTGTCATTTGGAGATGGTTGTATATGAAAAAGAAAAGGAATTTATAATTCTCAGAAAGATCTTACGACTTGTTCTTATTATTATTGTGGTCAAGATGTTTCTATTTTGTATTTCATTAGAAAACCGCTCGATTGCATTACTCATTTCAATAAGTTGAACGATTTCTTTGTGCAACTATGTGCATTCCTACGCTTGTTTACGTATTACCTGATGTAATCCTGTTAATAAAATATCGAACGTGACTTTTCACATTTGCCTAATTGTTTTCATTCAATAAATGCTGATTTCTTTTACAAGTGTCTTACAGTGTCTTATTAGTGTTATGTATACGAGATTTTGTGATAATTGTAATCACTAGTGAGTTTGTTTTGAATGTCCATTTTCTTGAAGTCTTACAAATGAAATATATCACTCGGGATTACTGACAGTCATTAGTTTTAGCGAATCTGTCGTCAAACCCTTCCAATTCATAATTAAGTACTTCCCTGCCAACATGACTTGATGATTCACAGTCTAATAAATACTGGGTGACAATCTATTGTTGACTTAGTCTCATCTACGCAACTAGATTTCTTCCATTCCTTTTTGACGAAGTTCGCGTAAAGCG
>NW_017386014.1:265238-269453 GCF_000237925.1 Schistosoma mansoni | reverse complement strand
TCACTGTGACGGATGAACTCATCTTCACCCGATATTCTTGGATGAATACATTTCACCGTTCATTAAATGTATATGTTCCATTGAATATTAATTAAGACTGGATGTCATGACTCAGTGAGATCGATCAAAATTTACGTGAGGTTCAATATACTGTGATATGCTCTTTTTGATCCTGAAATTCGTCTTCATTTCTCAACAGAATTCAAATGGATTTTTTGTAAGGAAGCATTGGTTATTGAATATGTAAATTGCATGTCAGGTATTTCCTGTCTCGACCTTTGCAATTTCATATTTTTAGATGATTTTATTAAGGAGATATTTTAATTGAGTGAGACTATAATCGCTGATTGAATGCTGTTGGCAGAAAACCATGAAGTCGGGTTTTGTGGTAGTTGCTACAAGTCAGTAAAGTGTACTCTCGATCTTGATGAAACTATTACTGCTCGTGTGATCCAAACTCCTCAACCGTTGCTGCTACCTTGACGTGGTGGTCGGGCTTGCCTATCGTGATGGAGCTAGGGGCGGCGAGACCAAAACATGGCATAAATTTATGAAGTCACTGACAAGTGGACTGGGCCATGTTGGTAGGTGTAGACTACCTGGTTGGGATTCGCGAGATGATAGCAACCGATGGTTAGAGACCTTGAGTGACATGGCTCAAAATCGTTTGCAATGTCGAAGGTGCATCCACTCTTCGTGTTCTACCAAATTCTAATCTGAATTCTTCATGTCTGTATCCTTTTTCTCTTTCCAAATTTATTTCATTGTATTATACTCCTTGAATAACATTTTCAAACCCTAATCTTTCACATTATTGCTTATACTCTTACTACTTCTACCAATATGGGATTTGAATGAACAACTTCATCTCTGTGCTAATGTGGTATGGCAACTCGAACTGATGTACGTACGTACGAAGTTCTACGTTGTAACTGACTGATCCAAACTCAGATCACTCAACTTTGCAACATAATAATCAACTGCTACGCTACTCGAAACACAACTGACATATTGTAGCACACAGATGTTTATATTTATTGATCGAAGCACAATTGTTGATGTCCTGTTCGTCTAGTGATTGAATACATATGGAATTCTGTCGATCGAGTGTTTTATCTATACTACTACTTATTAGTAACTAGTCATTATTAATTTTATGTTCAAAATGACCTGTTGGGACAATTTCATATAGTTAGTTTGCATTTGGCAATATTCAGACGTTCCATGCAACTTTCCTTATTTATAAATTTTACTGAAGTAAGGGCAGTCAATGTAGCAGAACATCATGAATTCACCATATTTTGCGGTTTCTTCCCAGCTGCTTACGAATTTATAAAATGATTGTGAATAGGTCTACATCTGTTTAACAGTGATCATTGTGTTGATGTCTTGAAGTCTTTCAAGATAATAATAGACAAAGAACGTGAAATCTACTGTGGTTTGAAACAGAAACTGGCATAAAATCACTCGAACCAATGTTGTGTATCCACAAATATTTACTTGTCAATATACTACTGCTATACTACACGACAAAGAAACTTATGGAGAAATATTGTTAACCAGAGAGTTCAGTCAAGAACAAAAGAGGGAAGCCAATCACTGAACTTCAAGGATAGAGGAACAGATTGGTTGAACACATCGAGAATCTCTTAAGTAGTCCAGACCCATTGAATGCAAGGGACATCGAAGAATCATACACAGAATTTCCAATAGATGTCACTCCACCAACGATCGAGGAAATGAGGTTGCTCATCAGACAAATCAAGAGTGGAAAAGCAGTATTACCTGACAATATACAAGCTGAAGTACTGAAGTCAGACAGTAAAGTGACTGCAAACATGCTTCACCTTCTATTCAGGAAGATTTATAAAGAGGAACAAGTGCCGACGGACTGGAAAGAAGGACACGTCAACAAGATTCCAAAGAAAGAAGATCTGAGCAAACTTGAGAATTACAGAGGTATCACACCAATATCAGTATCAGGAAAGCTGTTCTACAGAGTGTTGATGAACCGAATGAATGTTTCATTAGCTGCTCAGCTATGAGATCAACAGGCTGCATTCCGTAAAGATCGATTGCGCACAGACCAAATCGTGACACTGAGGATCAACGTTCGACCATCACCTGAATGGAACTCGTCACTATATATCAACTTCTTTGGCTATTAGAAAGGATTTAATAGTGTGGATAGGAGATTCATGTGGCACCTTGTTCGACACCACTGTGAACTTGAAAAAATCGTCAACATCATCCGGAATTCATACGATGGACTACACTATGCAAACGGTCACGTACGAAATCCGATTCTTAAATATGTTCTGAAATTAGATTACATGATGGTGTTAAATGTTGCTGTTTCTACTAATTTGTGGATAGATCTCATCGTCAACTGGTACCATTTATAGGAGTCATGGAATTTACTAAATTTTAAATACCTGCTTCTTATACGGTTACACTTATGAAGCAGTATGTAATTGTAATGTCAAAATTGATTGAATCAAAATGTTCCAGATATCGTTCAGCTATCGTATCACAAAGCATTCATCAAAGATTTTGCAAATTCAGTTAGTCTGCCTCATTACACAGACAATGTTTAGTGAATTCAATGAAAATTGTATCAATATCAACTTCGTGAATGTTAGTGGTTTCGTTTTACCATCACAAAACTTTCATGATTTGCGGGAAGCGATAATAATCTACGATTGACTGAACTCACTAACCCACTTCATAACGAAAACATTTTGAATGAAAAACAGATTTTGACAAAACCAACCCCTAGGGCAGAGTTTAAATGGTTTGAATTATTTTTTCTGGTTAGCGTTTTTTAGCGAGTTCGTTTTTCTACGGGATGAGGTTGCTAACCTCATGCCCAACCCTCCTCCTTTACACGGCCTTGGGACCGGCAGTAATTCTAAAACCGCTACAGGCGGAGTTTACAAAATAAAAAAATAATACAGTCTATTAAACAGGGAAAAGAGATACATTAATGAATGTACAGAACAGTAACTAGAACAGATTTTGACAAAACCTGTCGCAGGAACTAATTTCGTACAGATTCAACTCAAAATGTTCTCTAGACTATCGAACAGTAAGTAGAGTATAGTAGTCATGTGTTACCGAACTGAATACCGTTTGATACGAAATATAAAATTGTGATTGTTGAATAATTAAGACATAGTCATACAAGATGAAAGGAAGTTGATTTGATAGTGGGCGTCTTACTTACCAATTGGTGAGTTCATCTATCGACCACACTTTACACAAACTATAATGAAATTATTTAGTACTTATTAGAAGTTACAATTGTCAAATACATTAATGTATGCTAGAAAAAGTTAAAAAAATTAGAAGAATATACCATCTGGGTATTTCATTATAAAATGTTCAATAGCGATGACAATTTGTTATACCGGCAACCATACCACATTGGAAGCCCCAGTTCTCGTCCGATGCATAGAAAAAAACAACATTAAACTAACATAAGAGAAATATATGAGTAGTAAAAATAGAAATGAGTATCGTGCACATCGAATTAACTTTTCTCATTGGTACCAGTTCCATACATATCTGTGTCCTTGATTGAACATTCCAAAATAATTGGAAAGTTTTCAATGATAGCCATTCACAACTGGTAATGCAGGCTAAAGTATTTCAAAGGAATAATCACTGAATGAATGAGAATACTTGAATAAGTCTAAAAGAAACAGATAAGAATTGTTCCTGAACTACATAATAATCATGCCAGTCAAATTACGATTTACAATGGTAGTGGTCGAACTAATTTGTAGATAAGTGAATGAAATAGATTTTTTGGAGTGATTACTCATATACATGAATCTGGAATCAATTTTATTCGAATTATATGTGTAGTATTGTGGTGTGGTCTACTTATATTTATATAAGTAGTATATGGTGTGGATCAGGCATAGAATGTATTTTCGCAGAAGACCGATGAGCAAAGAACTGAAATGAAGCGCAATCGTCTGAAAAATGCATGAGCAATGGAATAAAAGAAGAAACAGTGAAGATTGAAACAATTGGTTGTTAATTTGCAAATTGACTGTTCATTGTTTGGTAATCAGAATTTACTGAGATAGTCTGTAATCTTTGCTTAAATACATTCGATTGTCCCCAACTAGTGTTTTGTTCACTACATTTGGTGTCGCTGCCAACCAGGAGGAGGAAGGGTGCTGTTCTGCGGACGCCGCTGCGGGT
>NW_017386014.1:239716-265038 GCF_000237925.1 Schistosoma mansoni | reverse complement strand
CCATTGTTATACATAATTGCAGCTTTCGTATAAGATAATGTAGTTTAAAGATGACTTGATAAACTGGTGAGTCGACCAATTTTGTTGGTCTCCTCGACATGCATATGTGATATCTAAATAAATCAATGACTTCTTCGTATTCATGACTGTTGTGATTTTGAATTCCTAATACAATACATTCGCTTGTGCTCATCTATTACTTCTTGATCAAATTGCGTTATTACCGGGATTACTAGTTTATACTACAATTCAAATACTTCTGATTATCATAGTGTATTTGTATATAAGGATCTATTTATTATATTTAATCAATCCAAAAGAGCTGGCTTACTACTGTTAATTTCTATCAATCGTTAGTATTTAACTATAAGTGACATTCTGTCAACTGAACGTTTTTGATATTCTATGAAATTAACTGGAATCAACGAAACTCAACTATGCCACAATTACAAAAGTAAGATATGGCTATTTATAGGACCTTGAAGAGTAATTGACAGTTGGAGAATACTAATGATTGGAAGAAACTGTCAATTATTTTATACACATTGGCATTCGCCAAGAAATTGTTTATAACATTCAGTTCTATTTGATTCTGTGTGGATTCGCTGTGGGTGCTTGTGTGTGGTGATTACAAATAATGAAATGTGGAATACTGACTAGTGATACATAAAAATGATTGACATGCGCTCTCATGGTCCTGTATGTACTGCTACATAACCAAGCGTAGAAAGCTAAGCACATCTAGAGCGCAAATCTACGTTTCAGAATAGGTCTTCCTCATTCCTTGATGCCCAATGGCAAAAAACATGTACAGCATCGGTTAGTTTCTCGAAGCCAAACCAACGAACAAAGTAATAAGTACAAAATATACCATAGGTGTTCCATATGTTCAAAGTACATCATCACTTTGAAGAATTTGCAGAAAATATCCAAAGTATGTCTGACACGTTGATTAAATACAATACCAGAACCCAGGTGAGTCTGTTTCCATTTTGATTGTTAATTCTAGTACGAATGAGTGCATTCTAGATAATACAGAGTCTACAATGTCGGACAGATGTAAGATGAACTTAAGAAGAAGACGAACAATCGATTACAGACACTTACACTGCAATTTGAGCTGTGAAGGATGTGACGTTTGAATGAATCAATGACTTCTTTGTATTGATGACTGTTGTGATTTTGAATTCCTAATACAATACATTCGCTTGTGCTCATCTATTACTTCTTGATTAGATTGCATTATTCCTGGGATTACTAGTTTATACTACAATTCAAATACTTCTGATTATCATAGTGTATTTGTATATAAGGATCTATTTATTATATTTAATCAATCCAAAAGAGCTGGCTTACTACTGTTAATTTCTATCAATCGTTAGTATTTAACTATAAGTGACATTATGTCAACTGAACGTTTTTGATATCCTATGAAATTAACTGGAATCAACGAAACTCAACTATGCCACAATTACAAAAGTAAGATATGGCTATTTATAGGAACTTGAAGAGTAATTGACAGTTGGAGAATACTAATGATTGGAGGGAATTGTGAATTATTCTATACACAGTGTCATTTGACAAGTAGTTGTATATAACATTCAGTTCTATTTGATTCTGTGTGGATTCGTGGTGGGTGGTTGTGTGTGGTGATCACAAAAAATGAATACCTAGCATTTAGTGGACAGTGAATAATGAAGTCATGATGGCTGGAAATTCCTTATTAGGAATTGGAAGTGTGTTCCGGCAGATTAGCTTGAACTAATGACTCTCAATAATGCAAAGTGATATTTTTCAATTGTAAGACTTCACCGAAATGGAAATTCAAAACCGACACACTAGTGATAGAGTATTTGAGAGTTGGAGAATACCAATGATTGAAAGAAACTGTGAATTATTTATACACAGTGTCATTTGTCAAGTATGTGTTTATAACATACAGTTCTATTCGATTCTGTACGGATTCGCTGTGGGTGCTTGTGTGTGGTGATTACAAATAATGAAATGTGGAATACTGACTAGTAATACATAAAAATGATTGACATGCGCTCTCATGGTCCTGTATGTACTGCTACATAACCAAGCGTAGAAAGCTAAGCACATCTAGAGCGCAAATCTACGTTTCAGAATAGGTCTTCCTCATTCCTTGATGCCCAATGGCAAAAAACATGTACAGCATCGGTTAGTTTCTCGAAGCCAAACCAACGAACAAAGTAATAAGTACAAAATATACCATAGGTGTTCCATATGTTCAAAGTACATCATCACTTTGAAGAATTTGCAGAAAATATCCAAAGTATGTCTGACACGTTGATTAAATACAATACCAGAACCCAGGTGAGTCTGTTTCCATTTTAATTGTTAATTCTAGTACGAATGAGTGCATTCTAGATAATACAGAGTCTACAATGTCGGACAGATGTAAGATGAACTTAAGAAGAAGACGAACAATCGATTACAGACACTTACACTGCAATTTGAGCTGTGAAGGATGTGACGTTTGAATGAATCAATGACTTCTTTGTATTGATGACTGTTGTGATTTTGAATTCCTAATACAATACATTCGCTTGTGCTCATCTATTACTTCTTGATTAGATTGCATTATTCCTGGGATTACTAGTTTATACTACAAGTCAAATACTTCTGATTATCATAGTGTATTTGTATATAAGGATCTATTTATTATATTTAATCAATCCAAAAGAGCTGGCTTACTACTGTTAATTTCTATCAATCGTTAGTATTTAACTATAAGTGACATTCTGTCAACTGAACGTTTTTGATATTCTATGAAATTAACTGGAATCAACGAAACTCAACTATGCCACAATTACAAAAGTAAGATATGGCTATTTATAGGAACTTGAAGAGTAATTGACAGTTGGAGAATACTAATGATTGGAGGGAATTGTGAATTATTCTATACACAGTGTCATTCGACAAGTAGTTGTATATAACATTCAGTTCTATTTGATTCTGTGTGGATTCGTGGTGGGTGGTTGTGTGTGGTGATCACAAAAAATGAATACCTAGCATTTAGTGGACAGTGAATAATGAAGTCATGATGGCTGGAAATTCCTTATTAGGAATTGGAAGTGTGTTCCGGCAGATTAGCTTGAACTAATGACTCTCAATAATGCAAAGTGATATTTTTCAATTGTAAGACTTCACCGAAATGGAAATTCAAAACAGACACACTAGTGATAGAGTATTTGAGAGTTGGAGAATACCAATGATTGAAAGAAACTGTGAATTATTTATACACAGTGTCATTTGTCAAGTATGTGTTTATAACATACAGTTCTATTCGATTCTGTACGGATTCGCTGTGGGTGCTTGTGTGTGGTGATTACAAATAATGAAATGTGGAATACTGACTAGTAATACATAAAAATGATTGACATGCGCTCTCATGGTCCTGTATGTACTGCTACATAACCAAGCGTAGAAAGCTAAGCACATCTAGAGCGCAAATCTACGTTTCAGAATAGGTCTTCCTCATTCCTTGATGCCCAATGGCAAAAAACATGTACAGCATCGGTTAGTTTCTCGAAGCCAAACCAACGAACAAAGTAATAAGTACAAAATATACCATAGGTGTTCCATATGTTCAAAGTACATCATCACTTTGAAGAATTTGCAGAAAATATCCAAAGTATGTCTGACACGTTGATTAAATACAATACCAGAACCCAGGTGAGTCTGTTTCCATTTTGATTGTTAATTCTAGTACGAATGAGTGCATTCTAGATAATACAGAGTCTACAATGTCGGACAGATGTAAGATGAACTTAAGAAGAAGACGAACAATCGATTACAGACACTTACACTGCAATTTGAGCTGTGAAGGATGTGACGTTTGAATGAATCAATGACTTCTTTGTATTGATGACTGTTGTGATTTTGAATTCCTAATACAATACATTCGCTTGTGCTCATCTATTACTTCTTGATTAGATTGCATTATTCCTGGGATTACTAGTTTATACTACAATTCAAATACTTCTGATTATCATAGTGTATTTGTATATAAGGATCTATTTATTATATTTAATCAATCCAAAAGAGCTGGCTTACTACTGTTAATTTCTATCAATCGTTAGTATTTAACTATAAGTGACATTCTGTCAACTGAACGTTTTTGATATTCTATGAAATTAACTGGAATCAACGAAACTCAACTATGCCACAATTACAAAAGTAATATATGGCTATTTATAGGAACTTGAAGAGTAATTGACAGTTGGAGAATACTAATGATTGGAGGGAATTGTGAATTATTCTATACACAGTGTCATTTGACAAGTAGTTGTATATAACATTCAGTTCTATTTGATTCTGTGTGGATTCGTGGTGGGTGGTTGTGTGTGGTGATCACAAAAAATGAATACCTAGCATTTAGTGGACAGTGAATAATGAAGTCATGATGGCTGGAAATTCCTTATTAGGAATTGGAAGTGTGTTCCGGCAGATTAGCTTGAACTAATGACTCTCAATAATGCAAAGTGATATTTTTCAATTGTAAGACTTCACCGAAATGGAAATTCAAAACAGACACACTAGTGATAGAGTATTTGAGAGTTGGAGAATACCAATGATTGAAAGAAACTGTGAATTATTTATACACAGTGTCATTTGTCAAGTATGTGTTTATAACATACAGTTCTATTCGATTCTGTACGGATTCGCTGTGGGTGCTTGTGTGTGGTGATTACAAATAATGAAATGTGGAATACTGACTAGTAATACATAAAAATGATTGACATGCGCTCTCATGGTCCTGTATGTACTGCTACATAACCAAGCGTAGAAAGCTAAGCACATCTAGAGCGCAAATCTACGTTTCAGAATAGGTCTTCCTCATTCCTTGATGCCCAATGGCAAAAAACATGTACAGCATCGGTTAGTTTCTCGAAGCCAAACCAACGAACAAAGTAATAAGTACAAAATATACCATAGGTGTTCCATATGTTCAAAGTACATCATCACTTTGAAGAATTTGCAGAAAATGTCCAAAGTATGTCCAAGATTCTGAATATCAACACCCTTTAAATCAGCTTTACAGCAAACTTCGGAACAATAAAATAATGGAAGAAATCATAATCACTGTAGATAACACTAAGTCAACAATAGATTGTCACCTAGTATTTAATGGACAGTGAATAATCAAGTCATTTTGGCAGGGAAGTACTTAATTATGAATTGGAAGGGTTTGACGACAGATTCGCTAAAACTAATGACTGTCAGTAATCCCGAGTGATATATTTCATTTGTGAGACTTCAAGAAAATGGACGTTCAAAACAAACTCACTAGTGATTACAATTATCACAAAATCTCGTATACATAACACTAATAAGACACTGTAAGACACTTGTAAAATAGATCAGTATTTATTGAATGAAAACAATTAGGCAAATGTGAAAAGTCACGTTCGATATTTCAGTCACATAAACAACAACTTATTATTAGAAAGCGGTATGTTTTAGTCTAAGTAAGATTAATATTACGCTCACTATAGAGGGTAGTAAATTGAGAATACCATATTGTTTGATTAATGAGATAGAATAAGGTGATAGAGGACAACAAAGTACAATCTGTGATATTTCTGTAAACAATTGAGGTCAACAAAAATATGTTTGTGTAATTAAACACTCCTATAATTAATACTGAGAAGAAAAGATAATGAATTCTACTTTGAGAATTTTATAGGATGTAGCAGAAATGTTAGAAGTTGGTGTTATGTTATATTGAATGGGGTAAATGGAACAGAATTCCCAATATCTTATTAACTTGCGAAATCCGATTCTTAAATATGTTCTGAAGTGAGATAACGTGATGGTGTTGAAATTTGCCATACTACACGACAAAGAAACTTATGGGGAAATATTGTTAACCAGAGAGTTCAGTCAAGAACAAAAGAGGGAAGCCAATCAATGTACTTCAAGGATAGAGGAACAGATTGGTTGAACACATCGAGAATCTCTTGAGTAGTCCAGACCCATTGAATCCACGGGACATCGGAGAATCACACACAGAATTTCCTATAGATGTCACTCCACCAACGATCGAGGAAATGAGGTTGCTCATCAGACAAATCAAGAGTGGAAAAGCAGTATTACTTGACAATATACAAGCTGAAGTACTGAAGTCAGACAGTAAAGTGACTGCAAACATGCTTCACCTTCTATTCAGGAAGATTTATAAAGAGGAACAAGTGCCGACGGACTGGAAAGAAGGACACGTCAACAAGATTCCAAAGAAAGAAGATCTGAGCAAACTTGAGAATTACAGAGGTATCACACCAATATCAGTATCAGGAAAGCTGCTCTACAGAGTGTTGATGAACCGAATGAATGTTTCATTAGCTGCTCAGCTATGAGATCAACAGGCTGCATTCCGTAAAGATCGATTGCGCACAGACCAAATCGTGACACTGAGGATCATCATTGGACCATCACCTGAATGGAACTCGTCACTATATATCAACTTCTTTGGCTATTAGAAAGGATTTAATAGTGTGGATAGGAGATTCATGTGGCACCTTGTTCGACACCACTGTGAACTAGAAAAAATCGTCAACATCATCCGGAATTCATACGATGGACTACACTATGCAAACGGTCACGTACGAAATCCGATTCTTAAATATGTTCTGAAATTAGATTACATGATGGTGTTAAATGTTGCTGTTTCTACTAATTTGTGGATAGATCTCATCGTCAACTGGTACCATTTATAGGAGTCATGGAATTTACTAAATTTTAAATACCTGCTTCTTATACGGTTGCACTTATGAAGCAGTATGTAATTGTAATGTCAAAATTGATTGAATCAAAATGTTCCAGATATCGTTCAGCTATCGTATCACAAAGCATTCATCAAAGATTTTGCAAATTCAGTTAGTCTGCCTCATTACACAGACAATGTTTAGTGAATTCAATGAAAATTGTATCAATATCAACTTCGTGAATGTTAGTGGTTTCGTTTTACTATCACAAAACTTCCACGATTTGCGGGAAGCGATAATAATCTACGATTGACTGAACTCACTAACCCACTTCATAACGAAAACATTTTGAATGAAAAACAGATATTGACAAAACCGGTTGTAGGAAGCAATTTCGTATAGATTCAAATCAAAATGTTCTCTAGACTGTCGAACACAGAGAACTGGGCTAAAAGTCTGCTCGTTGTAGTTCAGCAGTAAACAATGTTTAACCTAAAAGCCATTGTTATACAAAATTGCAGCTTTCGTATAAGATAATTGTAGTTAAAGATGACCTGATAAACTGGTTGATCGACCAATTTTGTTGGTCTCCTCGACATGCATATGTGATATCTAAATAAATCAATGACTTCTTCGTATTCATGACTGTTGTGATTTTGAATTCCTAATACAATACATTCGCTTGTGCTCATCTATTACTTCTTGATCAAATTGCGTTATTACCGGGATTACTAGTTTATACTACAATTCAAATACTTCTGATTATCATAGTGTATTTGTATATAAGGATCTATTTATTACATTTAATCAATCCAAAAGAGCTGGCTTACTACTGTTAATTTCTATCAATCGTTAGTATTTAACTATAAGTGACATTCTGTCAACTGAACGTTTTTGATATTCTATGAAATTAACTGGAATCAACGAAACTCAACTATGCCACAATTACAAAAGTAAGATATGTCTATTTATAGGACCTTGAAGAGTAATTGACAGTTGGAGAATACTAATGATTGGAAGAAACTGTCAATTATTTTATACACATTGGCATTCGCCAAGAAATTGTTTATAACATTCAGTTCTATTTGATTCTGTGTGGATTCGCTGTGGGTGCTTGTGTGTGGTGATTACAAATAATGAAATGTGGAATACTGACTAGTAATACATAAAAATGATTGACATGCGCTCTCATGGTCCTGTATGTACGGCTACATAACCAAGCGTAGAAAGCTAAGCACATCTAGAGCGCAAATCTACGTTTCAGAATAGGTCTTCCTCATTCCTTGATGCCCAATGGCAAAACACATGTACAGCATCGGTTAGTTTCTCGAAGCCAAACCAACGAACAAAGTAATAAGTACAAAATATACCATAGGTGTTCCATATGTTCAAAGTACATCATCACTTTGAAGAATTTGCAGAAAATATCCAAAGTATGTCTGACACGTTGATTAAATACAATACCAGAACCCAGGTGAGTCTGTTTCCATTTTGATTGTTAATTCTAGTACGAATGAGTGCATTCTAGATAATACAGAGTCTACAATGTCGGACAGATGTAAGATGAACTTAAGAAGAAGACGAACAATCGATTACAGACACTTACACTGCAATTTGAGCTGTGAAGGATGTGACGTTTGAATGAATCAATGACTTCTTTGTATTGATGACTGTTGTGATTTTGAATTCCTAATACAATACATTCGCTTGTGCTCATCTATTACTTCTTGATTAGATTGCATTATTCCTGGGATTACTAGTTTATACTACAATTCAAATACTTCTGATTATCATAGTGTATTTGTATATAAGGATCTATTTATTATATTTAATCAATCCAAAAGAGCTGGCTTACTACTGTTAATTTCTATCAATCGTTAGTATTTAACTATAAGTGACATTCTGTCAACTGAACGTTTTTGATATTCTATGAAATTAACTGGAATCAACGAAACTCAACTATGCCACAATTACAAAAGTAAGATATGGCTATTTATAGGAACTTGAAGAGTAATTGACAGTTGGAGAATACTAATGATTGGAGGGAATTGTGAATTATTCTATACACAGTGTCATTTGACAAGTAGTTGTATATAACATTCAGTTCTATTTGATTCTGTGTGGATTCGTGGTGGGTGGTTGTGTGTGGTGATCACAAAAAATGAATACCTAGCATTTAGTGGACAGTGAATAATGAAGTCATGATGGCTGGAAATTCCTTATTAGGAATTGGAAGTGTGTTCCGGCAGATTAGCTTGAACTAATGACTCTCAATAATGCAAAGTGATATTTTTCAATTGTAAGACTTCACCGAAATGGAAATTCAAAACAGACACACTAGTGATAGAGTATTTGAGAGTTGGAGAATACCAATGATTGAAAGAAACTGTGAATTATTTATACACAGTGTCATTTGTCAAGTATGTGTTTATAACATACAGTTCTATTCGATTCTGTACGGATTCGCTGTGGGTGCTTGTGTGTGGTGATTACAAATAATGAAATGTGGAATACTGACTAGTAATACATAAAAATGATTGACATGCGCTCTCATGGTCCTGTATGTACTGCTACATAACCAAGCGTAGAAAGCTAAGCACATCTAGAGCGCAAATCTACGTTTCAGAATAGGTCTTCCTCATTCCTTGATGCCCAATGGCAAAAAACATGTACAGCATCGGTTAGTTTCTCGAAGCCAAACCAACGAACAAAGTAATAAGTACAAAATATACCATAGGTGTTCCATATGTTCAAAGTACATCATCACTTTGAAGAATTTGCAGAAAATATCCAAAGTATGTCTGACACGTTGATTAAATACAATACCAGAACCCAGGTGAGTCTGTTTCCATTTTGATTGTTAATTCTAGTACGAATGAGTGCATTCTAGATAATACAGAGTCTACAATGTCGGACAGATGTAATATGAACTTAAGAAGAAGACGAACAATCGATTACAGACACTTACACTGCAATTTGAGCTGTGAAGGATGTGACGTTTGAATGAATCAATGACTTCTTTGTATTGATGACTGTTGTGATTTTGAATTCCTAATACAATACATTCGCTTGTGCTCATCTATTACTTCTTGATTAGATTGCATTATTCCTGGGATTACTAGTTTATACTACAAGTCAAATACTTCTGATTATCATAGTGTATTTGTATATAAGGATCTATTTATTATATTTAATCAATCCAAAAGAGCTGGCTTACTACTGTTAATTTCTATCAATCGTTAGTATTTAACTATAAGTGACATTCTGTCAACTGAACGTTTTTGATATCCTATGAAATTAACTGGAATCAACGAAACTCAACTATGCCACAATTACAAAAGTAAGATATGGCTATTTATAGGAACTTGAAGAGTAATTGACAGTTGGAGAATACTAATGATTGGAGGGAATTGTGAATTATTCTATACACAGTGTCATTCGACAAGTAGTTGTATATAACATTCAGTTCTATTTGATTCTGTGTGGATTCGTGGTGGGTGGTTGTGTGTGGTGATCACAAAAAATGAATACCTAGCATTTAGTGGACAGTGAATAATGAAGTCATGATGGCTGGAAATTCCTTATTAGGAATTGGAAGTGTGTTCCGGCAGATTAGCTTGAACTAATGACTCTCAATAATGCAAAGTGATATTTTTCAATTGTAAGACTTCACCGAAATGGAAATTCAAAACAGACACACTAGTGATAGAGTATTTGAGAGTTGGAGAATACCAATGATTGAAAGAAACTGTGAATTATTTATACACAGTGTCATTTGTCAAGTATGTGTTTATAACATACAGTTCTATTCGATTCTGTACGGATTCGCTGTGGGTGCTTGTGTGTGGTGATTACAAATAATGAAATGTGGAATACTGACTAGTGATACATAAAAATGATTGACATGCGCTCTCATGGTCCTGTATGTACTGCTACATAACCAAGCGTAGAAAGCTAAGCACATCTAGAGCGCAAATCTACGTTTCAGAATAGGTCTTCCTCATTCCTTGATGCTCAATGGCAAAAAACATGTACAGCATCGGTTAGTTTCTCGAAGCCAAACCAACGAACAAAGTAATAAGTACAAAATATACCATAGGTGTTCCATATGTTCAAAGTACATCATCACTTTGAAGAATTTGCAGAAAATATCCAAAGTATGTCTGACACGTTGATTAAATACAATACCAGAACCCAGGTGAGTCTGTTTCCATTTTGATTGTTAATTCTAGTACGAATGAGTGCATTCTAGATAATACAGAGTCTACAATGTCGGACAGATGTAAGATGAACTTAAGAAGAAGACGAACAATCGATTACAGACACTTACACTGCAATTTGAGCTGTGAAGGATGTGACGTTTGAATGAATCAATGACTTCTTTGTATTGATGACTGTTGTGATTTTGAATTCCTAATACAATACATTCGCTTGTGCTCATCTATTACTTCTTGATTAGATTGCATTATTCCTGGGATTACTAGTTTATACTACAATTCAAATACTTCTGATTATCATAGTGTATTTGTATATAAGGATCTATTTATTATATTTAATCAATCCAAAAGAGCTGGCTTACTACTGTTAATTTCTATCAATCGTTAGTATTTAACTATAAGTGACATTCTGTCAACTGAACGTTTTTGATATTCTATGAAATTAACTGGAATCAACGAAACTCAACTATGCCACAATTACAAAAGTAAGATATGTCTATTTATAGGACCTTGAAGAGTAATTGACAGTTGGAGAATACTAATGATTGGAAGAAACTGTCAATTATTTTATACACATTGGCATTCGCCAAGAAATTGTTTATAACATTCAGTTCTATTTGATTCTGTGTGGATTCGCTGTGGGTGCTTGTGTGTGGTGATTACAAATAATGAAATGTGGAATACTGACTAGTAATACATAAAAATGATTGACATGCGCTCTCATGGTCCTGTATGTACGGCTACATAACCAAGCGTAGAAAGCTAAGCACATCTAGAGCGCAAATCTACGTTTCAGAATAGGTCTTCCTCATTCCTTGATGCCCAATGGCAAAAAACATGTACAGCATCGGTTAGTTTCTCGAAGCCAAACCAACGAACAAAGTAATAAGTACAAAATATACCATAGGTGTTCCATATGTTCAAAGTACATCATCACTTTGAAGAATTTGCAGAAAATATCCAAAGTATGTCTGACACGTTGATTAAATACAATACCAGAACCCAGGTGAGTCTGTTTCCATTTTGATTGTTAATTCTAGTACGAATGAGTGCATTCTAGATAATACAGAGTCTACAATGTCGGACAGATGTAAGATGAACTTAAGAAGAAGACGAACAATCGATTACAGACACTTACACTGCAATTTGAGCTGTGAAGGATGTGACGTTTGAATGAATCAATGACTTCTTTGTATTGATGACTGTTGTGATTTTGAATTCCTAATACAATACATTCGCTTGTGCTCATCTATTACTTCTTGATTAGATTGCATTATTCCTGGGATTACTAGTTTATACTACAATTCAAATACTTCTGATTATCATAGTGTATTTGTATATAAGGATCTATTTATTATATTTAATCAATCCAAAAGAGCTGGCTTACTACTGTTAATTTCTATCAATCGTTAGTATTTAACTATAAGTGACATTCTGTCAACTGAACGTTTTTGATATTCTATGAAATTAACTGGAATCAACGAAACTCAACTATGCCACAATTACAAAAGTAAGATATGGCTATTTATAGGAACTTGAAGAGTAATTGACAGTTGGAGAATACTAATGATTGGAGGGAATTGTGAATTATTCTATACACAGTGTCATTTGACAAGTAGTTGTATATAACATTCAGTTCTATTTGATTCTGTGTGGATTCGTGGTGGGTGGTTGTGTGTGGTGATCACAAAAAATGAATACCTAGCATTTAGTGGACAGTGAATAATGAAGTCATGATGGCTGGAAATTCCTTATTAGGAATTGGAAGTGTGTTCCGGCAGATTAGCTTGAACTAATGACTCTCAATAATGCAAAGTGATATTTTTCAATTGTAAGACTTCACCGAAATGGAAATTCAAAACAGACACACTAGTGATAGAGTATTTGAGAGTTGGAGAATACCAATGATTGAAAGAAACTGTGAATTATTTATACACAGTGTCATTTGTCAAGTATGTGTTTATAACATACAGTTCTATTCGATTCTGTACGGATTCGCTGTGGGTGCTTGTGTGTGGTGATTACAAATAATGAAATGTGGAATACTGACTAGTAATACATAAAAATGATTGACATGCGCTCTCATGGTCCTGTATGTACTGCTACATAACCAAGCGTAGAAAGCTAAGCACATCTAGAGCGCAAATCTACGTTTCAGAATAGGTCTTCCTCATTCCTTGATGCCCAATGGCAAAAAACATGTACAGCATCGGTTTGTTTCTCGAAGCCAAACCAACGAACAAAGTAATAAGTACAAAATATACCATAGGTGTTCCATATGTTCAAAGTACATCATCACTTTGAAGAATTTGCAGAAAATATCCAAAGTATGTCTGACACGTTGATTAAATACAATACCAGAACCCAGGTGAGTCTGTTTCCATTTTGATTGTTAATTCTAGTACGAATGAGTGCATTCTAGATAATACAGAGTCTACAATGTCGGACAGATGTAATATGAACTTAAGAAGAAGACGAACAATCGATTACAGACACTTACACTGCAATTTGAGCTGTGAAGGATGTGACGTTTGAATGAATCAATGACTTCTTTGTATTGATGACTGTTGTGATTTTGAATTCCTAATACAATACATTCGCTTGTGCTCATCTATTACTTCTTGATTAGATTGCATTATTCCTGGGATTACTAGTTTATACTACAATTCAAATACTTCTGATTATCATAGTGTATTTGTATATAAGGATCTATTTATTATATTTAATCAATCCAAAAGAGCTGGCTTAATACTGTTAATTTCTGTTAATCGTTAGTATTTAACTATAAGTGACATTCTGTCAACTGAACGTTTTTGATATTCTATGAAATTAACTGGAATCAACGAAACTCAACTATGCCACAATTACAAAAGTAAGATATGGCTATTTATAGGAACTTGAAGAGTAATTGACAGTTGGAGAATACTAATGATTGGAGGGAATTGTGAATTATTCTATACACAGTGTCATTTGACAAGTAGTTGTATATAACATTCAGTTCTATTTGATTCTGTGTGGATTCGTGGTGGGTGGTTGTGTGTGGTGATCACAAAAAATGAATACCTAGCATTTAGTGGACAGTGAATAATGAAGTCATGATGGCTGGAAATTCCTTATTAGGAATTGGAAGTGTGTTCCGGCAGATTAGCTTGAACTAATGACTCTCAATAATGCAAAGTGATATTTTTCAATTGTAAGACTTCACCGAAATGGAAATTCAAAACAGACACACTAGTGATAGAGTATTTGAAAGTTGGAGAATACCAATGATTGAAAGAAACTGTGAATTATTTATACACAGTGTCATTTGTCAAGTATGTGTTTATAACATACAGTTCTATTCGATTCTGTACGGATTCGCTGTGGGTGCTTGTGTGTGGTGATTACAAATAATGAAATGTGGAATACTGACTAGTAATACATAAAAATGATTGACATGCGCTCTCATGGTCCTGTATGTACTGCTACATAACCAAGCGTAGAAAGCTAAGCACATCTAGAGCGCAAATCTACGTTTCAGAATAGGTCTTCCTCATTCCTTGATGCCCAATGGCAAAAAACATGTACAGCATCGGTTAGTTTCTCGAAGCCAAACCAACGAACAAAGTAATAAGTACAAAATATACCATAGGTGTTCCATATGTTCAAAGTACATCATCACTTTGAAGAATTTGCAGAAAATATCCAAAGTATGTCTGACACGTTGATTAAATACAATACCAGAACCCAGGTGAGTCTGTTTCCATTTTGATTGTTAATTCTAGTACGAATGAGTGCATTCTAGATAATACAGAGTCTACAATGTCGGACAGATGTAAGATGAACTTAAGAAGAAGACGAACAATCGATTACAGACACTTACACTGCAATTTGAGCTGTGAAGGATGTGACGTTTGAATGAATCAATGACTTCTCTGTATTGATGACTGTTGTGATTTTGAATTCCTAATACAATACATTCGCTTGTGCTCATCTATTACTTCTTGATTAGATTGCATTATTCCTGGGATTACTAGTTTATACTACAAGTCAAATACTTCTGATTATCATAGTGTATTTGTATATAAGGATCTATTTATTATATTTAATCAATCCAAAAGAGCTGGCTTACTACTGTTAATTTCTATCAATCGTTAGTATTTAACTATAAGTGACATTCTGTCAACTGAACGTTTTTGATATCCTATGAAATTAACTGGAATCAACGAAACTCAACTATGCCACAATTACAAAAGTAAGATATGGCTATTTATAGGAACTTGAAGAGTAATTGACAGTTGGAGAATACTAATGATTGGAGGGAATTGTGAATTATTCTATACACAGTGTCATTTGACAAGTAGTTGTATATAACATTCAGTTCTATTTGATTCTGTGTGGATTCGTGGTGGGTGGTTGTGTGTGGTGATCACAAAAAATGAATACCTAGCATTTAGTGGACAGTGAATAATGAAGTCATGATGGCTGGAAATTCCTTATTAGGAATTGGAAGTGTGTTCCGGCAGATTAGCTTGAACTAATGACTCTCAATAATGCAAAGTGATATTTTTCAATTGTAAGACTTCACCGAAATGGAAATTCAAAACAGACACACTAGTGATAGAGTATTTGAAAGTTGGAGAATACCAATGATTGAAAGAAACTGTGAATTATTTATACACAGTGTCATTTGTCAAGTATGTGTTTATAACATACAGTTCTATTCGATTCTGTACGGATTCGCTGTGGGTGCTTGTGTGTGGTGATTACAAATAATGAAATGTGGAATACTGACTAGTAATACATAAAAATGATTGACATGCGCTCTCATGGTCCTGTATGTACTGCTACATAACCAAGCGTAGAAAGCTAAGCACATCTAGAGCGCAAATCTACGTTTCAGAATAGGTCTTCCTCATTCCTTGATGCCCAATGGCAAAAAACATGTACAGCATCGGTTAGTTTCTCGAAGCCAAACCAACGAACAAAGTAATAAGTACAAAATATACCATAGGTGTTCCATATGTTCAAAGTACATCATCACTTTGAAGAATTTGCAGAAAATATCCAAAGTATGTCTGACACGTTGATTAAATACAATACCAGAACCCAGGTGAGTCTGTTTCCATTTTGATTGTTAATTCTAGTACGAATGAGTGCATTCTAGATAATACAGAGTCCACAATGTCGGACAGATGTAAGATGAACTTAAGAAGAAGACGAACAATCGATTACAGACACTTACACTGCAATTTGAGCTGTGAAGGATGTGACGTTTGAATGAATCAATGACTTCTTTGTATTGATGACTGTTGTGATTTTGAATTCCTAATACAATACATTCGCTTGTGCTCATCTATTACTTCTTGATTAGATTGCATTATTCCTGGGATTACTAGTTTATACTACAATTCAAATACTTCTGATTATCATAGTGTATTTGTATATAAGGATCTATTTATTATATTTAATCAATCCAAAAGAGCTGGCTTACTACTGTTAATTTCTATCAATCGTTAGTATTTAACTATAAGTGACATTCTGTCAACTGAACGTTTTTGATATCCTATGAAATTAACTGGAATCAACGAAACTCAACTATGCCACAATTACAAAAGTAAGATATGGCTATTTATAGGAACTTGAAGAGTAATTGACAGTTGGAGAATACTAATGATTGGAGGGAATTGTGAATTATTCTATACACAGTGTCATTCGACAAGTAGTTGTATATAACATTCAGTTCTATTTGATTCTGTGTGGATTCGTGGTGGGTGGTTGTGTGTGGTGATCACAAAAAATGAATACCTAGCATTTAGTGGACAGTGAATAATGAAGTCATGATGGCTGGAAATTCCTTATTAGGAATTGGAAGTGTGTTCCGGCAGATTAGCTTGAACTAATGACTCTCAATAATGCAAAGTGATATTTTTCAATTGTAAGACTTCACCGAAATGGAAATTCAAAACAGACACACTAGTGATAGAGTATTTGAGAGTTGGAGAATACCAATGATTGAAAGAAACTGTGAATTATTTATACACAGTGTCATTTGTCAAGTATGTGTTTATAACATACAGTTCTATTCGATTCTGTACGGATTCGCTGTGGGTGCTTGTGTGTGGTGATTACAAATAATGAAATGTGGAATACTGACTAGTAATACATAAAAATGATTGACATGCGCTCTCATGGTCCTGTATGTACTGCTACATAACCAAGCGTAGAAAGCTAAGCACATCTAGAGCGCAAATCTACGTTTCAGAATAGGTCTTCCTCATTCCTTGATGCTCAATGGCAAAAAACATGTACAGCATCGGTTAGTTTCTCGAAGCCAAACCAACGAACAAAGTAATAAGTACAAAATATACCATAGGTGTTCCATATGTTCAAAGTACATCATCACTTTGAAGAATTTGCAGAAAATATCCAAAGTATGTCTGACACGTTGATTAAATACAATACCAGAACCCAGGTGAGTCTGTTTCCATTTTGATTGTTAATTCTAGTACGAATGAGTGCATTCTAGATAATACAGAGTCTACAATGTCGGACAGATGTAAGATGAACTTAAGAAGAAGACGAACAATCGATTACAGACACTTACACTGCAATTTGAGCTGTGAAGGATGTGACGTTTGAATGAATCAATGACTTCTTTGTATTGATGACTGTTGTGATTTTGAATTCCTAATACAATACATTCGCTTGTGCTCATCTATTACTTCTTGATTAGATTGCATTATTCCTGGGATTACTAGTTTATACTACAAGTCAAATACTTCTGATTATCATAGTGTATTTGTATATAAGGATCTATTTATTATATTTAATCAATCCAAAAGAGCTGGCTTACTACTGTTAATTTCTATCAATCGTTAGTATTTAACTATAAGTGACATTCTGTCAACTGAACGTTTTTGATATCCTATGAAATTAACTGGAATCAACGAAACTCAACTATGCCACAATTACAAAAGTAAGATATGGCTATTTATAGGAACTTGAAGAGTAATTGACAGTTGGAGAATACTAATGATTGGAGGGAATTGTGAATTATTCTATACACAGTGTCATTTGACAAGTAGTTGTATATAACATTCAGTTCTATTTGATTCTGTGTGGATTCGTGGTGGGTGGTTGTGTGTGGTGATCACAAAAAATGAATACCTAGCATTTAGTGGACAGTGAATAATGAAGTCATGATGGCTGGAAATTCCTTATTAGGAATTGGAAGTGTGTTCCGGCAGATTAGCTTGAACTAATGACTCTCAATAATGCAAAGTGATATTTTTCAATTGTAAGACTTCACCGAAATGGAAATTCAAAACCGACACACTAGTGATAGAGTATTTGAGAGTTGGAGAATACCAATGATTGAAAGAAACTGTGAATTATTTATACACAGTGTCATTTGTCAAGTATGTGTTTATAACATACAGTTCTATTCGATTCTGTACGGATTCGCTGTGGGTGCTTGTGTGTGGTGATTACAAATAATGAAATGTGGAATACTGACTAGTAATACATAAAAATGATTGACATGCGCTCTCATGGTCCTGTATGTACTGCTACATAACCAAGCGTAGAAAGCTAAGCACATCTAGAGCGCAAATCTACGTTTCAGAATAGGTCTTCCTCATTCCTTGATGCCCAATGGCAAAAAACATGTACAGCATCGGTTAGTTTCTCGAAGCCAAACCAACGAACAAAGTAATAAGTACAAAATATACCATAGGTGTTCCATATGTTCAAAGTACATCATCACTTTGAAGAATTTGCAGAAAATATCCAAAGTATGTCTGACACGTTGATTAAATACAATACCAGAACCCAGGTGAGTCTGTTTCCATTTTGATTGTTAATTCTAGTACGAATGAGTGCATTCTAGATAATACAGAGTCTACAATGTCGGACAGATGTAAGATGAACTTAAGAAGAAGACGAACAATCGATTACAGACACTTACACTGCAATTTGAGCTGTGAAGGATGTGACGTTTGAATGAATCAGTGACTTCTCTGTATTGATGACTGTTGTGATTTTGAATTCCTAATACAATACATTCGCTTGTGCTCATCTATTACTTCTTGATTAGATTGCATTATTCCTGGGATTACTAGTTTATACTACAATTCAAATACTTCTGATTATCATAGTGTATTTGTATATAAGGATCTATTTATTATATTTAATCAATCCAAAAGAGCTGGCTTACTACTGTTAATTTCTATCAATCGTTAGTATTTAACTATAAGTGACATTCTGTCAACTGAACGTTTTTGATATTCTATGAAATTAACTGGAATCAACGAAACTCAACTATGCCACAATTACAAAAGTAAGATATGGCTATTTATAGGAACTTGAAGAGTAATTGACAGTTGGAGAATACTAATGATTGGAGGGAATTGTGAATTATTCTATACACAGTGTCATTTGACAAGTAGTTGTATATAACATTCAGTTCTATTTGATTCTGTGTGGATTCGTGGTGGGTGGTTGTGTGTGGTGATCACAAAAAATGAATACCTAGCATTTAGTGGACAGTGAATAATGAAGTCATGATGGCTGGAAATTCCTTATTAGGAATTGGAAGTGTGTTCCGGCAGATTAGCTTGAACTAATGACTCTCAATAATGCAAAGTGATATTTTTCAATTGTAAGACTTCACCGAAATGGAAATTCAAAACCGACACACTAGTGATAGAGTATTTGAAAGTTGGAGAATACCAATGATTGAAAGAAACTGTGAATTATTTATACACAGTGTCATTTGTCAAGTATGTGTTTATAACATACAGTTCTATTCGATTCTGTACGGATTCGCTGTGGGTGCTTGTGTGTGGTGATTACAAATAATGAAATGTGGAATACTGACTAGTAATACATAAAAATGATTGACATGCGCTCTCATGGTCCTGTATGTACTGCTACATAACCAAGCGTAGAAAGCTAAGCACATCTAGAGCGCAAATCTACGTTTCAGAATAGGTCTTCCTCATTCCTTGATGCCCAATGGCAAAAAACATGTACAGCATCGGTTAGTTTCTCGAAGCCAAACCAACGAACAAAGTAATAAGTACAAAATATACCATAGGTGTTCCATATGTTCAAAGTACATCATCACTTTGAAGAATTTGCAGAAAATATCCAAAGTATGTCTGACACGTTGATTAAATACAATACCAGAACCCAGGTGAGTCTGTTTCCATTTTGATTGTTAATTCTAGTACGAATGAGTGCATTCTAGATAATACAGAGTCTACAATGTCGGACAGATGTAAGATGAACTTAAGAAGAAGACGAACAATCGATTACAGACACTTACACTGCAATTTGAGCTGTGAAGGATGTGACGTTTGAATGAATCAATGACTTCTTTGTATTGATGACTGTTGTGATTTTGAATTCCTAATACAATACATTCGCTTGTGCTCATCTATTACTTCTTGATTAGATTGCATTATTCCTGGGATTACTAGTTTATACTACAAGTCAAATACTTCTGATTATCATAGTGTATTTGTATATAAGGATCTATTTATTATATTTAATCAATCCAAAAGAGCTGGCTTACTACTGTTAATTTCTATCAATCGTTAGTATTTAACTATAAGTGACATTCTGTCAACTGAACGTTTTTGATATCCTATGAAATTAACTGGAATCAACGAAACTCAACTATGCCACAATTACAAAAGTAAGATATGGCTATTATAGGGAACTGAAAGAGTAATTGACAGTTGGAGAATACTAATGATTGGAGGGAATTGTGAATATTCTATACACAGTGTCATTTGACAAGTAGTTGTATATAACATTCAGTTCTATTTGATTCTGTGTGGATTCGTGGTGGGTGGTTGTGTGTGGTGATCACAAAAAATGAATACCTAGCATTTAGTGGACAGTGAATAATGAAGTCATGATGGCTGGAAATTCCTTATTAGGAATTGGAAGTGTGTTCCGGCAGATTAGCTTGAACTAATGACTCTCAATAATGCAAAGTGATATTTTTCAATTGTAAGACTTCACCGAAATGGAAATTCAAAACAGACACACTAGTGATAGAGTATTTGAGAGTTGGAGAATACCAATGATTGAAAGAAACTGTGAATTATTTATACACAGTGTCATTTGTCAAGTATGTGTTTATAACATACAGTTCTATTCGATTCTGTACGGATTCGCTGTGGGTGCTTGTGTGTGGTGATTACAAATAATGAAATGTGGAATACTGACTAGTAATACATAAAAATGATTGACATGCGCTCTCATGGTCCTGTATGTACTGCTACATAACCAAGCGTAGAAAGCTAAGCACATCTAGAGCGCAAATCTACGTTTCAGAATAGGTCTTCCTCATTCCTTGATGCCCAATGGCAAAAAACATGTACAGCATCGGTTAGTTTCTCGAAGCCAAACCAACGAACAAAGTAATAAGTACAAAATATACCATAGGTGTTCCATATGTTCAAAGTACATCATCACTTTGAAGAATTTGCAGAAAATATCCAAAGTATGTCTGACACGTTGATTAAATACAATACCAGAACCCAGGTGAGTCTGTTTCCATTTTGATTGTTAATTCTAGTACGAATGAGTGCATTCTAGATAATACAGAGTCCACAATGTCGGACAGATGTAAAATGAACTTAAGAAGAAGACGAACAATCGATTACAGACACTTACACTGCAATTTGAGCTGTGAAGGATGTGACGTTTGAATGAATCAATGACTTCTTTGTATTGATGACTGTTGTGATTTTGAATTCCTAATACAATACATTCGCTTGTGCTCATCTATTACTTCTTGATTAGATTGCATTATTCCTGGGATTACTAGTTTATACTACAATTCAAATACTTCTGATTATCATAGTGTATTTGTATATAAGGATCTATTTATTATATTTAATCAATCCAAAAGAGCTGGCTTACTACTGTTAATTTCTATCAATCGTTAGTATTTAACTATAAGTGACATTCTGTCAACTGAACGTTTTTGATATTCTATGAAATTAACTGGAATCAACGAAACTCAACTATGCCACAATTACAAAAGTAAGATATGGCTATTTATAGGAACTTGAAGAGTAATTGACAGTTGGAGAATACTAATGATTGGAGGGAATTGTGAATTATTCTATACACAGTGTCATTTGACAAGTAGTTGTATATAACATTCAGTTCTATTTGATTCTGTGTGGATTCGTGGTGGGTGGTTGTGTGTGGTGATCACAAAACATGAATACCTAGCATTTAGTGGACAGTGAATAATGAAGTCATGATGGCTGGAAATTCCTTATTAGGAATTGGAAGTGTGTTCCGGCAGATTAGCTTGAACTAATGACTCTCAATAATGCAAAGTGATATTTTTCAATTGTAAGACTTCACCGAAATGGAAATTCAAAACAGACACACTAGTGATAGAGTATTTGAGAGTTGGAGAATACCAATGATTGAAAGAAACTGTGAATTATTTATACACAGTGTCATTTGTCAAGTATGTGTTTATAACATACAGTTCTATTCGATTCTGTACGGATTCGCTGTGGGTGCTTGTGTGTGGTGATTACAAATAATGAAATGTGGAATACTGACTAGTGATACATAAAAATGATTGACATGCGCTCTCATGGTCCTGTATGTACTGCTACATAACCAAGCGTAGAAAGCTAAGCACATCTAGAGCGCAAATCTACGTTTCAGAATAGGTCTTCCTCATTCCTTGATGCCCAATGGCAAAAAACATGTACAGCATCGGTTAGTTTCTCGAAGCCAAACCAACGAACAAAGTAATAAGTACAAAATATACCATAGGTGTTCCATATGTTCAAAGTACATCATCACTTTGAAGAATTTGCAGAAAATATCCAAAGTATGTCTGACACGTTGATTAAATACAATACCAGAACCCAGGTGAGTCTGTTTCCATTTTGATTGTTAATTCTAGTACGAATGAGTGCATTCTAGATAATACAGAGTCTACAATGTCGGACAGATGTAAGATGAACTTAAGAAGAAGACGAACAATCGATTACAGACACTTACACTGCAATTTGAGCTGTGAAGGATGTGACGTTTGAATGAATCAATGACTTCTTTGTATTGATGACTGTTGTGATTTTGAATTCCTAATACAATACATTCGCTTGTGCTCATCTATTACTTCTTGATTAGATTGCATTATTCCTGGGATTACTAGTTTATACTACAATTCAAATACTTCTGATTATCATAGTGTATTTGTATATAAGGATCTATTTATTATATTTAATCAATCCAAAAGAGCTGGCTTACTACTGTTAATTTCTATCAATCGTTAGTATTTAACTATAAGTGACGTTCTGTCAACTGAACGTTTTTGATATTCTATGAAATTAACTGGAATCAACGAAACTCAACTATGCCACAATTACAAAAGTAAGATATGGCTATTTATAGGAACTTGAAGAGTAATTGACAGTTGGAGAATACTAATGATTGGAGGGAATTGTGAATTATTCTATACACAGTGTCATTTGACAAGTAGTTGTATATAACATTCAGTTCTATTTGATTCTGTGTGGATTCGTGGTGGGTGGTTGTGTGTGGTGATCACAAAAAATGAATACCTAGCATTTAGTGGACAGTGAATAATGAAGTCATGATGGCTGGAAATTCCTTATTAGGAATTGGAAGTGTGTTCCGGCAGATTAGCTTGAACTAATGACTCTCAATAATGCAAAGTGATATTTTTCAATTGTAAGACTTCACCGAAATGAAAATTCAAAACAGACACACTAGTGATAGAGTATTTGAGAGTTGGAGAATACCAATGATTGAAAGAAACTGTGAATTATTTATACACAGTGTCATTTGTCAAGTATGTGTTTATAACATACAGTTCTATTCGATTCTGTACGGATTCGCTGTGGGTGCTTGTGTGTGGTGATTACAAATAATGAAATGTGGAATACTGACTAGTAATACATAAAAATGATTGACATGCGCTCTCATGGTCCTGTATGTACTGCTACATAACCAAGCGTAGAAAGCTAAGCACATCTAGAGCGCAAATCTACGTTTCAGAATAGGTCTTCCACATTCCTTGATGCCCAATGGCAAAAAACATGTACAGCATCGGTTAGTTTCTCGAAGCCAAACCAACGAACAAAGTAATAAGTACAAAATATACCATAGGTGTTCCATATGTTCAAAGTACATCATCACTTTGAAGAATTTGCAGAAAATATCCAAAGTATGTCTGACACGTTGATTAAATACAATACCAGAACCCAGGTGAGTCTGTTTCCATTTTGATTGTTAATTCTAGTACGAATGAGTGCATTCTAGATAATACAGAGTCTACAATGTCGGACAGATGTAAGATGAACTTAAGAAGAAGACGAACAATCGATTACAGACACTTACACTGCAATTTGAGCTGTGAAGGATGTGACGTTTGAATGAATCAATGACTTCTTCGTATTGATGACTGTTGTGATTTTGAATTCCTAATACAATACATTCGCTTGTGCTCATCTATTACTTCTTGATTAGATTGCATTATTCCTGGGATTACTAGTTTATACTACAAGTCAAATACTTCTGATTATCATAGTGTATTTGTATATAAGGATCTATTTATTATATTTAATCAATCCAAAAGAGCTGGCTTACTACTGTTAATTTCTATCAATCGTTAGTATTTAACTATAAGTGACATTCTGTCAACTGAACGTTTTTGATATTCTATGAAATTAACTGGAATCAACGAAACTCAACTATGCCACAATTACAAAAGTAAGATATGGCTATTTATAGGAACTTGAAGAGTAATTGACAGTTGGAGAATACTAATGATTGGAGGGAATTGTGAATTATTCTATACACAGTGTCATTTGACAAGTAGTTGTATATAACATTCAGTTCTATTTGATTCTGTGTGGATTCGTGGTGGGTGGTTGTGTGTGGTGATCACAAAAAATGAATACCTAGCATTTAGTGGACAGTGAATAATGAAGTCATGATGGCTGGAAATTCCTTATTAGGAATTGGAAGTGTGTTCCGGCAGATTAGCTTGAACTAATGACTCTCAATAATGCAAAGTGATATTTTTCAATTGTAAGACTTCACCGAAATGGAAATTCAAAACAGACACACTAGTGATAGAGTATTTGAGAGTTGAAGAATACCAATGATTGAAAGAAACTGTGAATTATTTATACACAGTGTCATTTGTCAAGTATGTGTTTATAACATACAGTTCTATTCGATTCTGTACGGATTCGCTGTGGGTGCTTGTGTGTGGTGATTACAAATAATGAAATGTGGAATACTGACTAGTAATACATAAAAATGATTGACATGCGCTCTCATGGTCCTGTATGTACTGCTACATAACCAAGCG
>NW_017386014.1:146266-239516 GCF_000237925.1 Schistosoma mansoni | reverse complement strand
TTATCTTCAATCCCTTGAGATCAATCTTCATCTATCTTGACAACAATCAACACTCCTTTTGGTCTGTTCAAATACAACTACCTTCCATTTGGTCTTAGTCATATTTCAGGAAGTTATGAATAAGGTAGTCAGCGATATTGGTGTTGAGGTTTATCAAGATGATCTCATGGTTCATGGTGCTGATAAGGTAGTTCATGACCAGGGAATTATTACTTTATTGCGTCGGTTAATTGAGAAGAATATTACATTGAATTCGAATAAGTGTTCATTTCGTGTATCTAGTTTTAAATGCCTTGAATACCTAGTTGATGGTAATGGTTTTAAATTGGATATGAATCGAATAGCCCCACTGACAAATATACCGTCTCCAAAAAATATTACAGAATTACGTTCACTAGTGGGTGCTGTTCAGTACTATTCTCGTTTTATTCCTAATTTTTCTCGTCGTGCCAACTGTTTATTTAATATTTTGACATCCAATTCATTCAATCGGGGTGAAGAACAAGAGTCATACCTACGAAGTCTGCTAAAGTTTCTTCAAAGTGATGCTGCTCTTCGAACTTACTCACACGGTGTACATTCTGTACTTATTACTGACGCATCACCTGTGGGCATTGGTGCAGTTTTGGAACAAAAAGTTAGACCAGTTATATGTGTTTATTTGTGTTACTGAACAAGGTTATTCACAAACGCAGCGAGAAGCATTAGCTGTGTTTTGGGATGTTAAAAGACTTTATAAATATTTATTTGGAAAGAAGTTTATCATTGTTACTGATCATGAAGCCTTAAAGTTCATTTATCATCCTGAAAAATCCTTGGCACGTTCCTCAGCTGCTATGGTTCAACGATGGAGTATTGCTTTGACTGCCTATGACTATACGGTTCAGCACAGGAGTGCAAAACAAATTCAACACGTTGACTACATTTCTCGACAATCATTACAAGATAGACCTGTTAATACTTCAGACCGCTTGTTAGTGCAACCTCTACCGGTGAGACGTCCAGATCTCATTAGAGAAACTCGTAGATACTTTGGATGTATACTCAGTGCTATACGGAAGGGTTGGAATGCTATTCTGAAACGTAGATTTCCTGTCTATTATTCAAAGTGGGATGAGTTATCTACTACTCCTGACGGTATTTTGTGTCTAAATGATCGTGTTGTTATTTCTTCTTCATCACGCAAACCTGTCCTTGATGATCTTCATAGCAGACATCTAGGTGTTGAGAAAATGAAGTCCTTGGCAAGACTCACATGTTGGTGGCCAGAGATAAATGCAGATATATGTCGTCCAGCAAAAAATTGTGAGAAATGTCATAAGCTAAAAAGTCAGCCTTCGAAGTGAACTCCATGGCCAGTACCGTCTGAGACCTGGCAGAGAATTCATGCAGACTGCTGTGGTCCATTTCTTGGCAAATACTATGCACTTGTAATTATTGATTCTTTTTCTAAGTGGCCTGAAGTTTTTTTCACAACTTCACCGAATTCTGACTTCACAATCCAAGCATTAAGGAAGGTGTTTAGTGCAGTCACTAATTGGTTGAATGGTGTAGGGTGCAGTCATCTGTTTACGGCTCCCAGGAACCCTTGTTCTAATGGTCAGGCAGAAAATTTCGTAAGAACATTCAAAATTGCTATTGATTCTATTGCCGCTTCAACATTTAATGAACTGGAGAGGAGAGGAGATATATTTCTACTTCAATATAGAAATGCTAAGCATTCTGTGACGAAAGAGACTCTATCAAAGCTATTAAAAGCAAGAATTCTCCGTTCGAATATGAGGTCTTTAGAGTCTGCAGAAGTCACATATTATCGTGGGGATAATCTTCGACCAGCCACAGGGATCGTAGTGAAGAATGTTGGAAAATCTATGGTGCGAAATCTGGATATCAAGGACTTGACTATACATAAACGACACGTTGATTAAATACAATACCAGAACCCAGGTGAGTCTGTTTCCATTTTGATTGTTAATTCTAGTACGAATGAGTGCATTCTAGATAATACAGAGTCTACAATGTCGGACAGATGTAAGATGAACTTAAGAAGAAGACGAACAATCGATTACAGACACTTACACTGCAATTTGAGCTGTGAAGGATGTGACGTTTGAATGAATCAATGACTTCTTTGTATTGATGACTGTTGTGATTTTGAATTCCTAATACAATACATTCGCTTGTGCTCATCTATTACTTCTTGATTAGATTGCATTATTCCTGGGATTACTAGTTTATACTACAATTCAAATACTTCTGATTATCATAGTGTATTTGTATATAAGGATCTATTTATTATATTTAATCAATCCAAAAGAGCTGGCTTACTACTGTTAATTTCTATCAATCGTTAGTATTTAACTATAAGTGACATTCTGTCAACTGAACGTTTTTGATATTCTATGAAATTAACTGGAATCAACGAAACTCAACTATGCCACAATTACAAAAGTAAGATATGGCTATTTATAGGAACTTGAAGAGTAATTGACAGTTGGAGAATACTAATGATTGGAGGGAATTGTGAATTATTCTATACACAGTGTCATTTGACAAGTAGTTGTATATAACATTCAGTTCTATTTGATTCTGTGTGGATTCGTGGTGGGTGGTTGTGTGTGGTGATCACAAAACATGAATACCTAGCATTTAGTGGACAGTGAATAATGAAGTCATGATGGCTGGAAATTCCTTATTAGGAATTGGAAGTGTGTTCCGGCAGATTAGCTTGAACTAATGACTCTCAATAATGCAAAGTGATATTTTTCAATTGTAAGACTTCACCGAAATGGAAATTCAAAACAGACACACTAGTGATAGAGTATTTGAGAGTTGGAGAATACCAATGATTGAAAGAAACTGTGAATTATTTATACACAGTGTCATTTGTCAAGTATGTGTTTATAACATACAGTTCTATTCGATTCTGTACGGATTCGCTGTGGGTGCTTGTGTGTGGTGATTACAAATAATGAAATGTGGAATACTGACTAGTAATACATAAAAATGATTGACATGCGCTCTCATGGTCCTGTATGTACTGCTACATAACCAAGCGTAGAAAGCTAAGCACATCTAGAGCGCAAATCTACGTTTCAGAATAGGTCTTCCTCATTCCTTGATGCCCAATGGCAAAAAACATGTACAGCATCGGTTAGTTTCTCGAAGCCAAACCAACGAACAAAGTAATAAGTACAAAATATACCATAGGTGTTCCATATGTTCAAAGTACATCATCACTTTGAAGAATTTGCAGAAAATATCCAAAGTATGTCTGACACGTTGATTAAATACAATACCAGAACCCAGGTGAGTCTGTTTCCATTTTGATTGTTAATTCTAGTACGAATGAGTGCATTCTAGATAATACAGAGTCTACAATGTCGGACAGATGTAAGATGAACTTAAGAAGAAGACGAACAATCGATTACAGACACTTACACTGCAATTTGAGCTGTGAAGGATGTGACGTTTGAATGAATCAATGACTTCTTTGTATTGATGACTGTTGTGATTTTGAATTCCTAATACAATACATTCGCTTGTGCTCATCTATTACTTCTTGATTAGATTGCATTATTCCTGGGATTACTAGTTTATACTACAAGTCAAATACTTCTGATTATCATAGTGTATTTGTATATAAGGATCTATTTATTATATTTAATCAATCCAAAAGAGCTGGCTTACTACTGTTAATTTCTATCAATCGTTAGTATTTAACTATAAGTGACATTCTGTCAACTGAACGTTTTTGATATTCTATGAAATTAACTGGAATCAACGAAACTCAACTATGCCACAATTACAAAAGTAAGATATGGCTATTTATAGGAACTTGAAGAGTAATTGACAGTTGGAGAATACTAATGATTGGAGGGAATTGTGAATTATTCTATACACAGTGTCATTTGACAAGTAGTTGTATATAACATTCAGTTCTATTTGATTCTGTGTGGATTCGTGGTGGGTGGTTGTGTGTGGTGATCACAAAAAATGAATACCTAGCATTTAGTGGACAGTGAATAATGAAGTCATGATGGCTGGAAATTCCTTATTAGGAATTGGAAGTGTGTTCCGGCAGATTAGCTTGAACTAATGACTCTCAATAATGCAAAGTGATATTTTTCAATTGTAAGACTTCAAGAAAATGGACATTCAAAACAAACTCACTAGTGATAGAGTATTTGAGAATCTCGTATACATAACACTAATAAGACACTGTAAGACACTTGTAAAATAGATCAGTATTTATTGAATGAAAACAATTAGGCAAATGTGAAAAGTCACGTTCGATATTTCAGTCACATAAACAACAACTTATTATTAGAAAGCGGTATGTTTTAGTCTAAGTAAGATTAATATTACGCTCACTATAGAGGGTAGTAAATTGAGAATACCATATTGTTTGATTAATGAGATAGAATAAGGTGATAGAGGACAACAAAGTACAATCTGTGATATTTCTGTAAACAATTGAGGTCAACAAAAATATGTTTGTGTAATTAAACACTCCTATAATTAATACTGAGAAGAAAAGATAATGAATTCTACTTTGAGAATTTTATAGGATGTAGCAGAAATGTTAGAAGTTGGTGTTCTGTTATATTGAATGGGGTAAATGGAACAGAATTCCCAATATCTTATTAACTTGCGAAATCCGATTCTTAAATATGTTCTGAAGTGAGATAACGTGATGGTGTTGAAATTTGCCATACTACACGACAAAGAAACTTATGGGGAAATATTGTTAACCAGAGAGTTCAGTCAAGAACAAAAGAGGGAAGCCAATCAATGTACTTCAAGGATAGAGGAACAGATTGGTTGAACACATCGAGAATCTCTTGAGTAGTCCAGACCCATTGAATCCACGGGACATCGGAGAATCACACACAGAATTTCCTATAGATGTCACTCCACCAACGATCGAGGAAATGAGGTTGCTCATCAGACAAATCAAGAGTGGAAAAGCAGTATTACCTGACAATATACAAGCTGAAGTACTGAAGTCAGACAGTAAAGTGACTGCAAACATGCTTCACCTTCTATTCAGGAAGATTTATAAAGAGGAACAAGTGCCGACGGACTGGAAAGAAGGACACGTCAACAAGATTCCAAAGAAAGAAGATCTGAGCAAACTTGAGAATTACAGAGGTATCACACCAATATCAGTATCAGGAAAGCTGTTCTACAGAGTGTTGATGAACCGAATGAATGTTTCATTAGCTGCTCAGCTATGAGATCAACAGGTTGCATTCCGTAAAGATCGATTGCGCACAGACCAAATCGTGACACTGAGGATCAACGTTCGACCATCACCTGAATGGAACTCGTCACTATATATCAACTTCTTTGGCTATTAGAAAGGATTTAATAGTGTGGATAGGAGATTCATGTGGCACCTTGTTCGACACCACTGTGAACTTGAAAAAATCGTCAACATCATCCGGAATTCATACGATGGACTACACTATGCAAACGGTCACGTACGAAATCCGATTCTTAAATATGTTCTGAAATTAGATTACATGATGGTGTTAAATGTTGCTGTTTCTACTAATTTGTGGATAGATCTCATCGTCAACTGGTACCATTTATAGGAGTCATGGAATTTACTAAATTTTAAATACCTGCTTCTTATACGGTTACACTTATGAAGCAGTATGTAATTGTAATGTCAAAATTGATTGAATCAAAATGTTCCAGATATCGTTCAGCTATCGTATCACAAAGCATTCATCAAAGATTTTGCAAATTCAGTTAGTCTGCCTCATTACACAGACAATGTTTAGTGAATTCAATGAAAATTGTATCAATATCAACTTCGTGAATGTTAGTGGTTTCGTTTTACTATCACAAAACTTCCATGATTTGCGGGAAGCGATAATAATCTACGATTGACTGAACTCACTAACCCACTTCATAACGAAAACATTTTGAATGAAAAACAGATATTGACAAAACCGGTTGTAGGAAGCAATTTCGTATAGATTCAAATCAAAATGTTCTCTAGACTGTCGAACACAGAGAACTGGGCTGAAAGTCTGCTCGTTGTAGTTCAGCAGTAAACAATGTTTAACCTAAAAGCCATTGTTATACAAAATTGCAGCTTTCGTATAAGATAATTGTAGTTAAAGATGACCTGATAAACTGGTTGATCGACCAATTTTGTTGGTCTCCTCGACATGCATATGTGATATCTAAATAAATCAATGACTTCTTCGTATTCATGACTGTTGTGATTTTGAATTCCAAATACAATACATTCGCTTGTGCTCATCTATTACTTCTTGATTAGATTGCATTATTCCTGGGATTACTAGTTTATACTACAATTCAAATACTTCTGATTATCATAGTGTATTTGTATATAAGGATCTATTTATTATATTTAATCAATCCAAAAGAGCTGGCTTACTACTGTTAATTTCTATCAATCGTTAGTATTTAACTATAAGTGACATTCTGTCAACTGAACGTTTTTGATATTCTATGAAATTAACTGGAATCAACGAAACTCAACTATGCCACAATTACAAAAGTAAGATATGGCTATTTATAGGACCTTGAAGAGTAATTGACAGTTGGAGAATACTAATGATTGGAGGGAATTGTGAATTATTCTATACACAGTGTCATTTGACAAGTAGTTGTATATAACATTCAGTTCTATTTGATTCTGTGTGGATTCGTGGTGGGTGGTTGTGTGTGGTGATCACAAAAAATGAATACCTAGTATTTAGTGGACAGTGAATAATGAAGTCATGATGGCTGGAAATTCCTTATTAGGAATTGGAAGTGTGTTCCGGCAGATTAGCTTGAACTAATGACTCTCAATAATGCAAAGTGATATTTTTCAATTGTAAGACTTCACCGAAATGGAAATTCAAAACAGACACACGACCTTGAAGAGTAATTGACAGTTGGAGAATACTAATGATTGAAAGAAACTGTGAATTATTTATACACAGTGTCATTTGTCAAGCATGTGTTTATAACATACAGTTCTATTCGATTCTGTACGGATTCGCTGTGGGTGCTTGTGTGTGGTGATTACAAATAATGAAATGTGGAATACTGACTAGTAATACATAAAAATGATTGACATGCGCTCTCATGGTCCTGTATGTACTGCTACATAACCAAGCGTAGAAAGCTAAGCACATCTAGAGCGCAAATCTACGTTTCAGAATAGGTCTTCCTCATTCCTTGATGCCCAATGGCAAAAAACATGTACAGCATCGGTTAGTTTCTCGAAGCCAAACCAACGAACAAAGTAATAAGTACAAAATATACCATAGGTGTTCCATATGTTCAAAGTACATCATCACTTTGAAGAATTTGCAGAAAATATCCAAAGTATGTCTGACACGTTGATTAAATACAATACCAGAACCCAGGTGAGTCTGTTTCCATTTTGATTGTTAATTCTAGTACGAATGAGTGCATTCTAGATAATACAGAGTCTACAATGTCGGACAGATGTAAGATGAACTTAAGAAGAAGACGAACAATCGATTACAGACACTTACACTGCAATTTGAGCTGTGAAGGATGTGACGTTTGAATGAATCAATGACTTCTTTGTATTGATGACTGTTGTGATTTTGAATTCCTAATACAATACATTCGCTTGTGCTCATCTATTACTTCTTGATTAGATTGCATTATTCCTGGGATTACTAGTTTATACTACAATTCAAATACTTCTGATTATCATAGTGTATTTGTATATAAGGATCTATTTATTATATTTAATCAATCCAAAAGAGCTGGCTTACTACTGTTAATTTCTATCAATCGTTAGTATTTAACTATAAGTGACATTCTGTCAACTGAACGTTTTTGATATTCTATGAAATTAACTGGAATCAACGAAACTCAACTATGCCACAATTACAAAAGTAAGATATGGCTATTTGTAGGAACTTGAAGAGTAATTGACAGTTGGAGAATACTAATGATTGGAGGGAATTGTGAATTATTCTATACACAGTGTCATTTGACAAGTAGTTGTATATAACATTCAGTTCTATTTGATTCTGTGTGGATTCGTGGTGGGTGGTTGTGTGTGGTGATCACAAAAAATGAATACCTAGCATTTAGTGGACAGTGAATAATGAAGTCATGATGGCTGGAAATTCCTTATTAGGGATTGGAAGTGTGTTCCGGCAGATTAGCTTGAACTAATGACTCTCAATAATGCAAAGTGATATTTTTCAATTGTAAGACTTCACCGAAATGGAAATTCAAAACCGACACACTAGTGATAGAGTATTTGAGAGTTGGAGAATACCAATGATTGAAAGAAACTGTGAATTATTTATACACAGTGTCATTTGTCAAGTATGTGTTTATAACATACAGTTCTATTCGATTCTGTACGGATTCGCTGTGGGTGCTTGTGTGTGGTGATTACAATAATGAAATGTGGAATACTGACTAGTAATACATAAAAATGATTGACATGCGCTCTCATGGTCCTGTATGTACTGCTACATAACCAAGCGTAGAAAGCTAAGCACATCTAGAGCGCAAATCTACGTTTCAGAATGTGTCTTCCTCATTCCTTGATGCCCAATGGCAAAAAACATGTACAGCATCGGTTAGTTTCTCGAAGCCAAACCAACGAACAAAGTAATAAGTACAAAATATACCATAGGTGTTCCATATGTTCAAAGTACATCATCACTTTGAAGAATTTGCAGAAAATATCCAAAGTATGTCTGACACGTTGATTAAATACAATACCAGAACCCAGGTGAGTCTGTTTCCATTTTGATTGTTAATTCTAGTACGAATGAGTGCATTCTAGATAATACAGTCTACAATGTCGGACAGATGTAAGATGAACTTAAGAAGAAGACGAACAATCGATTACAGACACTTACACTGCAATTTGAGCTGTGAAGGATGTGACGTTTGAATGAATCAATGACTTCTTTGTATTGATGACTGTTGTGATTTTGAATTCCAAATACAATACATTCGCTTGTGCTCATCTATTACTTCTTGATTAGATTGCATTATTCCTGGGATTACTAGTTTATACTACAAGTCAAATACTTCTGATTATCATAGTGTATTTGTATATAAGGATCTATTTATTATATTTAATCAATCCAAAAGAGCTGGCTTACTACTGTTAATTTCTGTTAATCGTTAGTATTTAACTATAAGTGACATTCTGTCAACTGAACGTTTTTGATATTCTATGAAATTAACTGGAATCAACGAAACTCAACTATGCCACAATTACAAAAGTAAGATATGGCTATTTATAGGAACTTGAAGAGTAATTGACAGTTGGAGAATACTAATGATTGGAGGGAATTGTGAATTATTCTATACACAGTGTCATTTGACAAGTAGTTGTATATAACATTCAGTTCTATTTGATTCTGTGTGGATTCGTGGTGGGTGGTTGTGTGTGGTGATCACAAAAAATGAATACCTAGCATTTAGTGGACAGTGAATAATGAAGTCATGATGGCTGGAAATTCCTTATTAGGAATTGGAAGTGTGTTCCGGCAGATTAGCTTGAACTAATGACTCTCAATAATGCAAAGTGATATTTTTCAATTGTAAGACTTCACCGAAATGGAAATTCAAAACCGACACACTAGTGATAGAGTATTTGAGAGTTGGAGAATACCAATGATTGAAAGAAACTGTGAATTATTTATACACAGTGTCATTTGTCAAGTATGTGTTTATAACATACAGTTCTATTCGATTCTGTACGGATTCGCTGTGGGTGCTTGTGTGTGGTGATTACAAATAATGAAATGTGGAATACTGACTAGTAATACATAAAAATGATTGACATGCGCTCTCATGGTCCTGTATGTACTGCTACATAACCAAGCGTAGAAAGCTAAGCACATCTAGAGCGCAAATCTACGTTTCAGAATAGGTCTTCCTCATTCCTTGATGCCCAATGGCAAAAAACATGTACAGCATCGGTTAGTTTCTCGAAGCCAAACCAACGAACAAAGTAATAAGTACAAAATATACCATAGGTGTTCCATATGTTCAAAGTACATCATCACTTTGAAGAATTTGCAGAAAATGTCCAAAGTATGTCCAAGATTCTGAATATCAACACCCTTTAAATCAGCTTTACAGCAAACTTCGGAACAATAAAATAATGGAAGAAATCATAATCACTGTAGATAACACTAAGTCAACAATAGATTGTCACCTAGTATTTAATGGACAGTGAATAATCAAGTCATTTTGGCAGGGAAGTACTTAATTATGAATTGGAAGGGTTTGACGACAGATTCGCTAAAACTAATGACTGTCAGTAATCCCGAGTGATATATTTCATTTGTGAGACTTCAAGAAAATGGACGTTCAAAACAAACTCACTAGTGATTACAATTATCACAAAATCTCGTATACATAACACTAATAAGACACTGTAAGACACTTGTAAAATAGATCAGTATTTATTGAATGAAAACAATTAGGCAAATGTGAAAAGTCAAGTTCGATATTTCAGTCACATAAACAACAACTTATTATTAGAAAGCGGTATGTTTTAGTCTAAGTAAGATTAATATTACGCTCACTATAGAGGGTAGTAAATTGAGAATACCATATTGTTTGATTAATGAGATAGAATAAGGTGATAGAGGACAACAAAGTACAATCTGTGATATTTCTGTAAACAATTGAGGTCAACAAAAATATGTTTGTGTAATTAAACACTCCTATAATTAATACTGAGAAGAAAAGATAATGAATTCTACTTTGAGAATTTTATAGGATGTAGCAGAAATGTTAGAAGTTGGTGTTCTGTTATATTGAATGGGGTAAATGGAACAGAATTCCCAATATCTTATTAACTTGCGAAATCCGATTCTTAAATATGTTCTGAAGTGAGATAACGTGATGGTGTTGAAATTTGCCATACTACACGACAAAGAAACTTATGGGGAAATATTGTTAACCAGAGAGTTCAGTCAAGAACAAAAGAGGGAAGCCAATCAATGTACTTCAAGGATAGAGGAACAGATTGGTTGAACACATCGAGAATCTCTTGAGTAGTCCAGACCCATTGAATCCACGGGACATCGGAGAATCACACACAGAATTTCCTATAGATGTCACTCCACCAACGATCGAGGAAATGAGGTTGCTCATCAGACAAATCAAGAGTGGAAAAGCAGTATTACCTGACAATATACAAGCTGAAGTACTGAAGTCAGACAGTAAAGTGACTGCAAACATGCTTCACCTTCTATTCAGGAAGATTTATAAAGAGGAACAAGTGCCGACGGACTGGAAAGAAGGACACGTCAACAAGATTCCAAAGAAAGAAGATCTGAGCAAACTTGAGAATTACAGAGGTATCACACCAATATCAGTATCAGGAAAGCTGTTCTACAGAGTGTTGATGAACCGAATGAATGTTTCATTAGCTGCTCAGCTATGAGATCAACAGGCTGCATTCCGTAAAGATCGATTGCGCACAGACCAAATCGTGACACTGAGGATCAACGTTCGACCATCACCTGAATGGAACTCGTCACTATATATCAACTTCTTTGGCTATTAGAAAGGATTTAATAGTGTGGATAGGAGATTCATGTGGCACCTTGTTCGACACCACTGTGAACTTGAAAAAATCGTCAACATCATCCGGAATTCATACGATGGACTACACTATGCAAACGGTCACGTACGAAATCCGATTCTTAAATATGTTCTGAAATTAGATTACATGATGGTGTTAAATGTTGCTGTTTCTACTAATTTGTGGATAGATCTCATCGTCAACTGGTACCATTTATAGGAGTCATGGAATTTACTAAATTTTAAATACCTGCTTCTTATACGGTTACACTTATGAAGCAGTATGTAATTGTAATGTCAAAATTGATTGAATCAAAATGTTCCAGATATCGTTCAGCTATCGTATCACAAAGCATTCATCAAAGATTTTGCAAATTCAGTTAGTCTGCCTCATTACACAGACAATGTTTAGTGAATTCAATGAAAATTGTATCAATATCAACTTCGTGAATGTTAGTGGTTTCGTTTTACTATCACAAAACTTCCATGATTTGCGGGAAGCGATAATAATCTACGATTGACTGAACTCACTAACCCACTTCATAACGAAAACATTTTGAATGAAAAACAGATATTGACAAAACCGGTTGTAGGAAGCAATTTCGTATAGATTCAAATCAAAATGTTCTCTAGACTGTCGAACACAGAGAACTGGGCTAAAAGTCTGCTCGTTGTAGTTCAGCAGTAAACAATGTTTAACCTAAAAGCCATTGTTATACAAAATTGCAGCTTTCGTATAAGATAATTGTAGTTAAAGATGACCTGATAAACTGGTTGATCGACCAATTTTGTTGGTCTCCTCGACATGCATATGTGATATCTAAATAAATCAATGACTTCTTCGTATTCATGACTGTTGTGATTTTGAATTCCTAATACAATACATTCGCTTGTGCTCATCTATTACTTCTTGATTAGATTGCATTATTCCTGGGATTACTAGTTTATACTACAATTCAAATACTTCTGATTATCATAGTGTATTTGTATATAAGGATCTATTTATTATATTTAATCAATCCAAAAGAGCTGGCTTACTACTGTTAATTTCTGTTAATCGTTAGTATTTAACTATAAGTGACATTCTGTCAACAGAACGTTTTTGATATTCTATGAAATTAACTGGAATCAACGAAACTCAACTATGCCACAATTACAAAAGTAAGATATGTCTATTTATAGGAACTTGAAGAGTAATTGACAGTTGGAGAATACTAATGATTGGAGGGAATTGTGAATTATTCTATACACAGTGTCATTCGACAAGTAGTTGTATATAACATTCAGTTCTATTTGATTCTGTGTGGATTCGTGGTGGGTGGTTGTGTGTGGTGATCACAAAAAATGAATACCTAGCATTTAGTGGACAGTGAATAATGAAGTCATGATGGCTGGAAATTCCTTATTAGGAATTGGAAGTGTGTTCCGGCAGATTAGCTTGAACTAATGACTCTCAATAATGCAAAGTGATATTTTTCAATTGTAAGACTTCACCGAAATGGAAATTCAAAACAGACACACTAGTGATAGAGTATTTGAGAGTTGGAGAATACCAATGATTGAAAGAAACTGTGAATTATTTATACACAGTGTCATTTGTCAAGTATGTGTTTATAACATACAGTTCTATTCGATTCTGTACGGATTCGCTGTGGGTGCTTGTGTGTGGTGATTACAAATAATGAAATGTGGAATACTGACTAGTAATACATAAAAATGATTGACATGCGCTCTCATGGTCCTGTATGTACTGCTACATAACCAAGCGTAGAAAGCTAAGCACATCTAGAGCGCAAATCTACGTTTCAGAATAGGTCTTCCTCATTCCTTGATGCCCAATGGCAAAAAACATGTACAGCATCGGTTAGTTTCTCGAAGCCAAACCAACGAACAAAGTAATAAGTACAAAATATACCATAGGTGTTCCATATGTTCAAAGTACATCATCACTTTGAAGAATTTGCAGAAAATATCCAAAGTATGTCTGACACGTTGATTAAATACAATATCAGAACCCAGGTGAGTCTGTTTCCATTTTGATTGTTAATTCTAGTACGAATGAGTGCATTCTAGATAATACAGAGTCTACAATGTCGGACAGATGTAAAATGAACTTAAGAAGAAGACGAACAATCGATTACAGACACTTACACTGCAATTTGAGCTGTGAAGGATGTGACGTTTGAATGAATCAATGACTTCTTTGTATTGATGACTGTTGTGATTTTGAATTCCTAATACAATACATTCGCTTGTGCTCATCTATTACTTCTTGATTAGATTGCATTATTCCTGGGATTACTAGTTTATACTACAAGTCAAATACTTCTGATTATCATAGTGTATTTGTATATAAGGATCTATTTATTATATTTAATCAATCCAAAAGAGCTGGCTTACTACTGTTAATTTCTATCAATCGTTAGTATTTAACTATAAGTGACATTCTGTCAACTGAACGTTTTTGATATCCTATGAAATTAACTGGAATCAACGAAACTCAACTATGCCACAATTACAAAAGTAAGATATGGCTATTTATAGGAACTTGAAGAGTAATTGACAGTTGGAGAATACTAATGATTGGAGGGAATTGTGAATTATTCTATACACAGTGTCATTTGACAAGTAGTTGTATATAACATTCAGTTCTATTTGATTCTGTGTGGATTCGTGGTGGGTGGTTGTGTGTGGTGATCACAAAAAATGAATACCTAGCATTTAGTGGACAGTGAATAATGAAGTCATGATGGCTGGAAATTCCTTATTAGGAATTGGAAGTGTGTTCCGGCAGATTAGCTTGAACTAATGACTCTCAATAATGCAAAGTGATATTTTTCAATTGTAAGACTTCACCGAAATGGAAATTCAAAACAGACACACTAGTGATAGAGTATTTGAGAGTTGGAGAATACCAATGATTGAAAGAAACTGTGAATTATTTATACACAGTGTCATTTGTCAAGTATGTGTTTATAACATACAGTTCTATTCGATTCTGTACGGATTCGCTGTGGGTGCTTGTGTGTGGTGATTACAAATAATGAAATGTGGAATACTGACTAGTAATACATAAAAATGATTGACATGCGCTCTCATGGTCCTGTATGTACTGCTACATAACCAAGCGTAGAAAGCTAAGCACATCTAGAGCGCAAATCTACGTTTCAGAATAGGTCTTCCTCATTCCTTGATGCCCAATGGCAAAAAACATGTACAGCATCGGTTAGTTTCTCGAAGCCAAACCAACGAACAAAGTAATAAGTACAAAATATACCATAGGTGTTCCATATGTTCAAAGTACATCATCACTTTGAAGAATTTGCAGAAAATGTCCAAAGTATGTCCAAGATTCTGAATATCAACACCCTTTAAATCAGCTTTACAGCAAACTTCGGAACAATAAAATAATGGAAGAAATCATAATCACTGTAGATAACACTAAGTCAACAATAGATTGTCACCTAGTATTTAATGGACAGTGAATAATCAAGTCATTTTGGCAGGGAAGTACTTAATTATGAATTGGAAGGGTTTGACGACAGATTCGCTAAAACTAATGACTGTCAGTAATCCCGAGTGATATATTTCATTTGTAAGACTTCAAGAAAATGGACGTTCAAAACAAACTCACTAGTGATTACAATTATCACAAAATCTCGTATACATAACACTAATAAGACACTGTAAGACACTTGTAAAATAGATCAGTATTTATTGAATGAAAACAATTAGGCAAATGTGAAAAGTCAAGTTCGATATTTCAGTCACATAAACAACAACTTATTATTAGAAAGCGGTATGTTTTAGTCTAAGTAAGATTAATATTACACTCACTATAGAGGGTAGTAAATTGAGAATACCATATTGTTTGATTAATGAGATAGAATAAGGTGATAGAGGACAACAAAGTACAATCTGTGATATTTCTGTAAACAATTGAGGTCAACAAAAATATGTTTGTGTAATTAAACACTCCTATAATTAATACTGAGAAGAAAAGATAATGAATTCTACTTTGAGAATTTTATAGGATGTAGCAGAAATGTTAGAAGTTGGTGTTCTGTTATATTGAATGGGGTAAATGGAACAGAATTCCCAATATCTTATTAACTTGCGAAATCCGATTCTTAAATATGTTCTGAAGTGAGATAACGTGATGGTGTTGAAATTTGCCATACTACACGACAAAGAAACTTATGGGGAAATATTGTTAACCAGAGAGTTCAGTCAAGAACAAAAGAGGGAAGCCAATCAATGTACTTCAAGGATAGAGGAACAGATTGGTTGAACACATCGAGAATCTCTTGAGTAGTCCAGACCCATTGAATCCACGGGACATCGGAGAATCACACACAGAATTTCCTATAGATGTCACTCCACCAACGATCGAGGAAATGAGGTTGCTCATCAGACAAATCAAGAGTGGAAAAGCAGTATTACCTGACAATATACAAGCTGAAGTACTGAAGTCAGACAGTAAAGTGACTGCAAACATGCTTCACCTTCTATTCAGGAAGATTTATAAAGAGGAACAAGTGCCGACGGACTGGAAAGAAGGACACGTCAACAAGATTCCAAAGAAAGAAGATCTGAGCAAACTTGAGAATTACAGAGGTATCACACCAATATCAGTATCAGGAAAGCTGTTCTACAGAGTGTTGATGAACCGAATGAATGTTTCATTAGCTGCTCAGCTATGAGATCAACAGGCTGCATTCCGTAAAGATCGATTGCGCACAGACCAAATCGTGACACTGAGGATCAACGTTCGACCATCACCTGAATGGAACTCGTCACTATATATCAACTTCTTTGGCTATTAGAAAGGATTTAATAGTGTGGATAGGAGATTCATGTGGCACCTTGTTCGACACCACTGTGAACTTGAAAAAATCGTCAACATCATCCGGAATTCATACGATGGACTACACTATGCAAACGGTCACGTACGAAATCCGATTCTTAAATATGTTCTGAAATGAGATTACATGATGGTGTTAAATGTTGCTGTTTCTACTAATTTGTAGATAGATCTCATCGTCAACAGGTACCATTTATGAATACCTAGCATTTAGTGGACAGTGAATAATGAAGTCATGATGGCTGGAAATTCCTTATTAGGAATTGGAAGTGTGTTCCGGCAGATTAGCTTGAACTAATGACTCTCAATAATGCAAAGTGATATTTTTCAATTGTAAGACTTCACCGAAATGGAAATTCAAAACAGACACACTAGTGATAGAGTATTTGAGAGTTGGAGAATACCAATGATTGAAAGAAACTGTGAATTATTTATACACAGTGTCATTTGTCAAGTATGTGTTTATAACATACAGTTCTATTCGATTCTGTACGGATTCGCTGTGGGTGCTTGTGTGTGGTGATTACAAATAATGAAATGTGGAATACTGACTAGTAATACATAAAAATGATTGACATGCGCTCTCATGGTCCTGTATGTACTGCTACATAACCAAGCGTAGAAAGCTAAGCACATCTAGAGCGCAAATCTACGTTTCAGAATAGGTCTTCCTCATTCCTTGATGCCCAATGGCAAAAAACATGTACAGCATCGGTTAGTTTCTCGAAGCCAAACCAACGAACAAAGTAATAAGTACAAAATATACCATAGGTGTTCCATATGTTCAAAGTACATCATCACTTTGAAGAATTTGCAGAAAATATCCAAAGTATGTCTGACACGTTGATTAAATACAATACCAGAACCCAGGTGAGTCTGTTTCCATTTTGATTGTTAATTCTAGTACGAATGAGTGCATTCTAGATAATACAGAGTCTACAATGTCGGACAGATGTAAGATGAACTTAAGAAGAAGACGAACAATCGATTACAGACACTTACACTGCAATTTGAGCTGTGAAGGATGTGACGTTTGAATGAATCAATGACTTCTTTGTATTGATGACTGTTGTGATTTTGAATTCCTAATACAATACATTCGCTTGTGCTCATCTATTACTTCTTGATTAGATTGCATTATTCCTGGGATTACTAGTTTATACTACAATTCAAATACTTCTGATTATCATAGTGTATTTGTATATAAGGATCTATTTATTATATTTAATCAATCCAAAAGAGCTGGCTTACTACTGTTAATTTCTATCAATCGTTAGTATTTAACTATAAGTGACATTCTGTCAACTGAACGTTTTTGATATTCTATGAAATTAACTGGAATCAACGAAACTCAACTATGCCACAATTACAAAAGTAAGATATGGCTATTTATAGGAACTTGAAGAGTAATTGACAGTTGGAGAATACTAATGATTGGAGGGAATTGTGAATTATTCTATACACAGTGTCATTTGACAAGTAGTTGTATATAACATTCAGTTCTATTTGATTCTGTGTGGATTCGTGGTGGGTGGTTGTGTGTGGTGATCACAAAAAATGAATACCTAGCATTTAGTGGACAGTGAATAATGAAGTCATGATGGCTGGAAATTCCTTATTAGGAATTGGAAGTGTGTTCCGGCAGATTAGCTTGAACTAATGACTCTCAATAATGCAAAGTGATATTTTTCAATTGTAAGACTTCACCGAAATGGAAATTCAAAACAGACACACTAGTGATAGAGTATTTGAGAGTTGGAGAATACCAATGATTGAAAGAAACTGTGAATTATTTATACACAGTGTCATTTGTCAAGTATGTGTTTATAACATACAGTTCTATTCGATTCTGTACGGATTCGCTGTGGGTGCTTGTGTGTGGTGATTACAAATAATGAAATGTGGAATACTGACTAGTAATACATAAAAATGATTGACATGCGCTCTCATGGTCCTGTATGTACGGCTACATAACCAAGCGTAGAAAGCTAAGCACATCTAGAGCGCAAATCTACGTTTCAGAATAGGTCTTCCTCATTCCTTGATGCCCAATGGCAAAAAACATGTACAGCATCGGTTAGTTTCTCGAAGCCAAACCAACGAACAAAGTAATAAGTACAAAATATACCATAGGTGTTCCATATGTTCAAAGTACATCATCACTTTGAAGAATTTGCAGAAAATATCCAAAGTATGTCTGACACGTTGATTAAATACAATACCAGAACCCAGGTGAGTCTGTTTCCATTTTGATTGTTAATTCTAGTACGAATGAGTGCATTCTAGATAATACAGAGTCCACAATGTCGGACAGATGTAAGATGAACTTAAGAAGAAGACGAACAATCGATTACAGACACTTACACTGCAATTTGAGCTGTGAAGGATGTGACGTTTGAATGAATCAATGACTTCTTTGTATTGATGACTGTTGTGATTTTGAATTCCTAATACAATACATTCGCTTGTGCTCATCTATTACTTCTTGATTAGATTGCATTATTCCTGGGATTACTAGTTTATACTACAATTCAAATACTTCTGATTATCATAGTGTATTTGTATATAAGGATCTATTTATTATATTTAATCAATCCAAAAGAGCTGGCTTACTACTGTTAATTTCTATCAATCGTTAGTATTTAACTATAAGTGACATTCTGTCAACTGAACGTTTTTGATATTCTATGAAATTAACTGGAATCAACGAAACTCAACTATGCCACAATTACAAAAGTAAGATATGGCTATTTATAGGAACTTGAAGAGTAATTGACAGTTGGAGAATACTAATGATTGGAGGGAATTGTGAATTATTCTATACACAGTGTCATTTGACAAGTAGTTGTATATAACATTCAGTTCTATTTGATTCTGTGTGGATTCGTGGTGGGTGGTTGTGTGTGGTGATCACAAAAAATGAATACCTAGCATTTAGTGGACAGTGAATAATGAAGTCATGATGGCTGGAAATTCCTTATTAGGAATTGGAAGTGTGTTCCGGCAGATTAGCTTGAACTAATGACTCTCAATAATGCAAAGTGATATTTTTCAATTGTAAGACTTCACCGAAATGGAAATTCAAAACAGACACACTAGTGATAGAGTATTTGAGAGTTGGAGAATACCAATGATTGAAAGAAACTGTGAATTATTTATACACAGTGTCATTTGTCAAGTATGTGTTTATAACATACAGTTCTATTCGATTCTGTACGGATTCGCTGTGGGTGCTTGTGTGTGGTGATTACAAATAATGAAATGTGGAATACTGACTAGTAATACATAAAAATGATTGACATGCGCTCTCATGGTCCTGTATGTACTGCTACATAACCAAGCGTAGAAAGCTAAGCACATCTAGAGCGCAAATCTACGTTTCAGAATAGGTCTTCCTCATTCCTTGATGCCCAATGGCAAAAAACATGTACAGCATCGGTTAGTTTCTCGAAGCCAAACCAACGAACAAAGTAATAAGTACAAAATATACCATAGGTGTTCCATATGTTCAAAGTACATCATCACTTTGAAGAATTTGCAGAAAATATCCAAAGTATGTCTGACACGTTGATTAAATACAATACCAGAACCCAGGTGAGTCTGTTTCCATTTTGATTGTTAATTCTAGTACGAATGAGTGCATTCTAGATAATACAGAGTCTACAATGTCGGACAGATGTAAGATGAACTTAAGAAGAAGACGAACAATCGATTACAGACACTTACACTGCAATTTGAGCTGTGAAGGATGTGACGTTTGAATGAATCAATGACTTCTTTGTATTGATGACTGTTGTGATTTTGAATTCCTAATACAATACATTCGCTTGTGCTCATCTATTACTTCTTGATTAGATTGCATTATTCCTGGGATTACTAGTTTATACTACAAGTCAAATACTTCTGATTATCATAGTGTATTTGTATATAAGGATCTATTTATTATATTTAATCAATCCAAAAGAGCTGGCTTACTACTGTTAATTTCTATCAATCGTTAGTATTTAACTATAAGTGACATTCTGTCAACTGAACGTTTTTGATATCCTATGAAATTAACTGGAATCAACGAAACTCAACTATGCCACAATTACAAAAGTAAGATATGGCTATTTATAGGAACTTGAAGAGTAATTGACAGTTGGAGAATACTAATGATTGGAGGGAATTGTGAATTATTCTATACACAGTGTCATTTGACAAGTAGTTGTATATAACATTCAGTTCTATTTGATTCTGTGTGGATTCGTGGTGGGTGGTTGTGTGTGGTGATCACAAAAAATGAATACCTAGCATTTAGTGGACAGTGAATAATGAAGTCATGATGGCTGGAAATTCCTTATTAGGAATTGGAAGTGTGTTCCGGCAGATTAGCTTGAACTAATGACTCTCAATAATGCAAAGTGATATTTTTCAATTGTAAGACTTCACCGAAATGGAAATTCAAAACCGACACACTAGTGATAGAGTATTTGAGAGTTGGAGAATACCAATGATTGAAAGAAACTGTGAATTATTTATACACAGTGTCATTTGTCAAGTATGTGTTTATAACATACAGTTCTATTCGATTCTGTACGGATTCGCTGTGGGTGCTTGTGTGTGGTGATTACAAATAATGAAATGTGGAATACTGACTAGTAATACATAAAAATGATTGACATGCGCTCTCATGGTCCTGTATGTACTGCTACATAACCAAGCGTAGAAAGCTAAGCACATCTAGAGCGCAAATCTACGTTTCAGAATAGGTCTTCCTCATTCCTTGATGCCCAATGGCAAAAAACATGTACAGCATCGGTTAGTTTCTCGAAGCCAAACCAACGAACAAAGTAATAAGTACAAAATATACCATAGGTGTTCCATATGTTCAAAGTACATCATCACTTTGAAGAATTTGCAGAAAATATCCAAAGTATGTCTGACACGTTGATTAAATACAATACCAGAACCCAGGTGAGTCTGTTTCCATTTTGATTGTTAATTCTAGTACGAATGAGTGCATTCTAGATAATACAGAGTCTACAATGTCGGACAGATGTAAGATGAACTTAAGAAGAAGACGAACAATCGATTACAGACACTTACACTGCAATTTGAGCTGTGAAGGATGTGACGTTTGAATGAATCAATGACTTCTTTGTATTGATGACTGTTGTGATTTTGAATTCCTAATACAATACATTCGCTTGTGCTCATCTATTACTTCTTGATTAGATTGCATTATTCCTGGGATTACTAGTTTATACTACAATTCAAATACTTCTGATTATCATAGTGTATTTGTATATAAGGATCTATTTATTATATTTAATCAATCCAAAAGAGCTGGCTTACTACTGTTAATTTCTATCAATCGTTAGTATTTAACTATAAGTGACATTCTGTCAACTGAACGTTTTTGATATCCTATGAAATTAACTGGAATCAACGAAACTCAACTATGCCACAATTACAAAAGTAAGATATGGCTATTTATAGGAACTTGAAGAGTAATTGACAGTTGGAGAATACTAATGATTGGAGGGAATTGTGAATTATTCTATACACAGTGTCATTTGACAAGTAGTTGTATATAACATTCAGTTCTATTTGATTCTGTGTGGATTCGTGGTGGGTGGTTGTGTGTGGTGATCACAAAAAATGAATACCTAGCATTTAGTGGACAGTGAATAATGAAGTCATGATGGCTGGAAATTCCTTATTAGGAATTGGAAGTGTGTTCCGGCAGATTAGCTTGAACTAATGACTCTCAATAATGCAAAGTGATATTTTTCAATTGTAAGACTTCACCGAAATGGAAATTCAAAACAGACACACTAGTGATAGAGTATTTGAAAGTTGGAGAATACCAATGATTGAAAGAAACTGTGAATTATTTATACACAGTGTCATTTGTCAAGTATGTGTTTATAACATACAGTTCTATTCGATTCTGTACGGATTCGCTGTGGGTGCTTGTGTGTGGTGATTACAAATAATGAAATGTGGAATACTGACTAGTGATACATAAAAATGATTGACATGCGCTCTCATGGTCCTGTATGTACTGCTACATAACCAAGCGTAGAAAGCTAAGCACATCTAGAGCGCAAATCTACGTTTCAGAATAGGTCTTCCTCATTCCTTGATGCCCAATGGCAAAAAACATGTACAGCATCGGTTAGTTTCTCGAAGCCAAACCAACGAACAAAGTAATAAGTACAAAATATACCATAGGTGTTCCATATGTTCAAAGTACATCATCACTTTGAAGAATTTGCAGAAAATGTCCAAAGTATGTCCAAGATTCTGAATATCAACACCCTTTAAATCAGCTTTACAGCAAACTTCGGAACAATAAAATAATGGAAGAAATCATAATCACTGTAGATAACACTAAGTCAACAATAGATTGTCACCTAGTATTTAATGGACAGTGAATAATCAAGTCATTTTGGCAGGGAAGTACTTAATTATGAATTGGAAGGGTTTGACGACAGATTCGCTAAAACTAATGACTGTCAGTAATCCCGAGTGATATATTTCATTTGTGAGACTTCAAGAAAATGGACGTTCAAAACAAACTCACTAGTGATTACAATTATCACAAAATCTCGTATACATAACACTAATAAGACACTGTAAGACACTTGTAAAATAGATCAGTATTTATTGAATGAAAACAATTAGGCAAATGTGAAAAGTCACGTTCGATATTTCAGTCACATAAACAACAACTTATTATTAGAAAGCGGTATGTTTTAGTCTAAGTAAGATTAATATTACGCTCACTATAGAGGGTAGTAAATTGAGAATACCATATTGTTTGATTAATGAGATAGAATAAGGTGATAGAGGACAACAAAGTACAATCTGTGATATTTCTGTAAACAATTGAGGTCAACAAAAATATGTTTGTGTAATTAAACACTCCTATAATTAATACTGAGAAGAAAAGATAATGAATTCTACTTTGAGAATTTTATAGGATGTAGCAGAAATGTTAGAAGTTGGTGTTATGTTATATTGAATGGGGTAAATGGAACAGAATTCCCAATATCTTATTAACTTGCGAAATCCGATTCTTAAATATGTTCTGAAGTGAGATAACGTGATGGTGTTGAAATTTGCCATACTACACGACAAAGAAACTTATGGGGAAATATTGTTAACCAGAGAGTTCAGTCAAGAACAAAAGAGGGAAGCCAATCAATGTACTTCAAGGATAGAGGAACAGATTGGTTGAACACATCGAGAATCTCTTGAGTAGTCCAGACCCATTGAATCCACGGGACATCGGAGAATCACACACAGAATTTCCTATAGATGTCACTCCACCAACGATCGAGGAAATGAGGTTGCTCATCAGACAAATCAAGAGTGGAAAAGCAGTATTACCTGACAATATACAAGCTGAAGTACTGAAGTCAGACAGTAAAGTGACTGCAAACATGCTTCACCTTCTATTCAGGAAGATTTATAAAGAGGAACAAGTGCCGACGGACTGGAAAGAAGGACACGTCAACAAGATTCCAAAGAAAGAAGATCTGAGCAAACTTGAGAATTACAGAGGTATCACACCAATATCAGTATCAGGAAAGCTGTTCTACAGAGTGTTGATGAACCGAATGAATGTTTCATTAGCTGCTCAGCTATGAGATCAACAGGCTGCATTCCGTAAAGATCGATTGCGCACAGACCAAATCGTGACACTGAGGATCAACGTTCGACCATCACCTGAATGGAACTCGTCACTATATATCAACTTCTTTGGCTATTAGAAAGGATTTAATAGTGTGGATAGGAGATTCATGTGGCACCTTGTTCGACACCACTGTGAACTTGAAAAAATCGTCAACATCATCCGGAATTCATACGATGGACTACACTATGCAAACGGTCACGTACGAAATCCGATTCTTAAATATGTTCTGAAATTAGATTACATGATGGTGTTAAATGTTGCTGTTTCTACTAATTTGTGGATAGATCTCATCGTCAACTGGTACCATTTATAGGAGTCATGGAATTTACTAAATTTTAAATACCTGCTTCTTATACGGTTACACTTATGAAGCAGTATGTAATTGTAATGTCAAAATTGATTGAATCAAAATGTTCCAGATATCGTTCAGCTATCGTATCACAAAGCATTCATCAAAGATTTTGCAAATTCAGTTAGTCTGCCTCATTACACAGACAATGTTTAGTGAATTCAATGAAAATTGTATCAATATCAACTTCGTGAATGTTAGTGGTTTCGTTTTACTATCACAAAACTTCCACGATTTGCGGGAAGCGATAATAATCTACGATTGACTGAACTCACTAACCCACTTCATAACGAAAACATTTTGAATGAAAAACAGATATTGACAAAACCGGTTGTAGGAAGCAATTTCGTATAGATTCAAATCAAAATGTTCTCTAGACTGTCGAACACAGAGAACTGGGCTAAAAGTCTGCTCGTTGTAGTTCAGCAGTAAACAATGTTTAACCTAAAAGCCATTGTTATACAAAATTGCAGCTTTCGTATAAGATAATTGTAGTTAAAGATGACCTGATAAACTGGTTGATCGACCAATTTTGTTGGTCTCCTCGACATGCATATGTGATATCTAAATAAATCAATGACTTCTTCGTATTCATGACTGTTGTGATTTTGAATTCCTAATACAATACATTCGCTTGTGCTCATCTATTACTTCTTGATTAGATTGCATTATTCCTGGGATTACTAGTTTATACTACAATTCAAATACTTCTGATTATCATAGTGTATTTGTATATAAGGATCTATTTATTATATTTAATCAATCCAAAAGAGCTGGCTTACTACTGTTAATTTCTATCAATCGTTAGTATTTAACTATAAGTGACATTCTGTCAACTGAACGTTTTTGATATTCTATGAAATTAACTGGAATCAACGAAACTCAACTATGCCACAATTACAAAAGTAAGATATGGCTATTTATAGGACCTTGAAGAGTAATTGACAGTTGGAGAATACTAATGATTGGAAGAAACTGTCAATTATTTTATACACATTGGCATTCGCCAAGAAATTGTTTATAACATTCAGTTCTATTTGATTCTGTGTGGATTCGCTGTGGGTGCTTGTGTGTGGTGATTACAAATAATGAAATGTGGAATACTGACTAGTAATACATAAAAATGATTGACATGCGCTCTCATGGTCCTGTATGTACTGCTACATAACCAAGCGTAGAAAGCTAAGCACATCTAGAGCGCAAATCTACGTTTCAGAATAGGTCTTCCTCATTCCTTGATGCCCAATGGCAAAAAACATGTACAGCATCGGTTAGTTTCTCGAAGCCAAACCAACGAACAAAGTAATAAGTACAAAATATACCATAGGTGTTCCATATGTTCAAAGTACATCATCACTTTGAAGAATTTGCAGAAAATATCCAAAGTATGTCTGACACGTTGATTAAATACAATACCAGAACCCAGGTGAGTCTGTTTCCATTTTGATTGTTAATTCTAGTACGAATGAGTGCATTCTAGATAATACAGAGTCTACAATGTCGGACAGATGTAAGATGAACTTAAGAAGAAGACGAACAATCGATTACAGACACTTACACTGCAATTTGAGCTGTGAAGGATGTGACGTTTGAATGAATCAATGACTTCTTTGTATTGATGACTGTTGTGATTTTGAATTCCTAATACAATACATTCGCTTGTGCTCATCTATTACTTCTTGATTAGATTGCATTATTCCTGGGATTACTAGTTTATACTACAAGTCAAATACTTCTGATTATCATAGTGTATTTGTATATAAGGATCTATTTATTATATTTAATCAATCCAAAAGAGCTGGCTTACTACTGTTAATTTCTATCAATCGTTAGTATTTAACTATAAGTGACATTCTGTCAACTGAACGTTTTTGATATTCTATGAAATTAACTGGAATCAACGAAACTCAACTATGCCACAATTACAAAAGTAAGATATGGCTATTTATAGGAACTTGAAGAGTAATTGACAGTTGGAGAATACTAATGATTGGAGGGAATTGTGAATTATTCTATACACAGTGTCATTTGACAAGTAGTTGTATATAACATTCAGTTCTATTTGATTCTGTGTGGATTCGTGGTGGGTGGTTGTGTGTGGTGATCACAAAAAATGAATACCTAGCATTTAGTGGACAGTGAATAATGAAGTCATGATGGCTGGAAATTCCTTATTAGGAATTGGAAGTGTGTTCCGGCAGATTAGCTTGAACTAATGACTCTCAATAATGCAAAGTGATATTTTTCAATTGTAAGACTTCACCGAAATGGAAATTCAAAACAGACACACTAGTGATAGAGTATTTGAGAGTTGGAGAATACCAATGATTGAAAGAAACTGTGAATTATTTATACACAGTGTCATTTGTCAAGTATGTGTTTATAACATACAGTTCTATTCGATTCTGTACGGATTCGCTGTGGGTGCTTGTGTGTGGTGATTACAAATAATGAAATGTGGAATACTGACTAGTAATACATAAAAATGATTGACATGCGCTCTCATGGTCCTGTATGTACTGCTACATAACCAAGCGTAGAAAGCTAAGCACATCTAGAGCGCAAATCTACGTTTCAGAATAGGTCTTCCTCATTCCTTGATGCCCAATGGCAAAAAACATGTACAGCATCGGTTAGTTTCTCGAAGCCAAACCAACGAACAAAGTAATAAGTACAAAATATACCATAGGTGTTCCATATGTTCAAAGTACATCATCACTTTGAAGAATTTGCAGAAAATATCCAAAGTATGTCTGACACGTTGATTAAATACAATACCAGAACCCAGGTGAGTCTGTTTCCATTTTGATTGTTAATTCTAGTACGAATGAGTGCATTCTAGATAATACAGAGTCTACAATGTCGGACAGATGTAAGATGAACTTAAGAAGAAGACGAACAATCGATTACAGACACTTACACTGCAATTTGAGCTGTGAAGGATGTGACGTTTGAATGAATCAATGACTTCTTTGTATTGATGACTGTTGTGATTTTGAATTCCTAATACAATACATTCGCTTGTGCTCATCTATTACTTCTTGATTAGATTGCATTATTCCTGGGATTACTAGTTTATACTACAATTCAAATACTTCTGATTATCATAGTGTATTTGTATATAAGGATCTATTTATTATATTTAATCAATCCAAAAGAGCTGGCTTACTACTGTTAATTTCTATCAATCGTTAGTATTTAACTATAAGTGACATTCTGTCAACTGAACGTTTTTGATATTCTATGAAATTAACTGGAATCAACGAAACTCAACTATGCCACAATTACAAAAGTAAGATATGGCTATTTATAGGAACTTGAAGAGTAATTGACAGTTGGAGAATACTAATGATTGGAGGGAATTGTGAATTATTCTATACACAGTGTCATTTGACAAGTAGTTGTATATAACATTCAGTTCTATTTGATTCTGTGTGGATTCGTGGTGGGTGGTTGTGTGTGGTGATCACAAAAAATGAATACCTAGCATTTAGTGGACAGTGAATAATGAAGTCATGATGGCTGGAAATTCCTTATTAGGAATTGGAAGTGTGTTCCGGCAGATTAGCTTGAACTAATGACTCTCAATAATGCAAAGTGATATTTTTCAATTGTAAGACTTCACCGAAATGGAAATTCAAAACAGACACACTAGTGATAGAGTATTTGAGAGTTGGAGAATACCAATGATTGAAAGAAACTGTGAATTATTTATACACAGTGTCATTTGTCAAGTATGTGTTTATAACATACAGTTCTATTCGATTCTGTACGGATTCGCTGTGGGTGCTTGTGTGTGGTGATTACAAATAATGAAATGTGGAATACTGACTAGTAATACATAAAAATGATTGACATGCGCTCTCATGGTCCTGTATGTACTGCTACATAACCAAGCGTAGAAAGCTAAGCACATCTAGAGCGCAAATCTACGTTTCAGAATAGGTCTTCCTCATTCCTTGATGCCCAATGGCAAAAAACATGTACAGCATCGGTTAGTTTCTCGAAGCCAAACCAACGAACAAAGTAATAAGTACAAAATATACCATAGGTGTTCCATATGTTCAAAGTACATCATCACTTTGAAGAATTTGCAGAAAATATCCAAAGTATGTCTGACACGTTGATTAAATACAATACCAGAACCCAGGTGAGTCTGTTTCCATTTTGATTGTTAATTCTAGTACGAATGAGTGCATTCTAGATAATACAGAGTCTACAATGTCGGACAGATGTAAGATGAACTTAAGAAGAAGACGAACAATCGATTACAGACACTTACACTGCAATTTGAGCTGTGAAGGATGTGACGTTTGAATGAATCAATGACTTCTTTGTATTGATGACTGTTGTGATTTTGAATTCCTAATACAATACATTCGCTTGTGCTCATCTATTACTTCTTGATTAGATTGCATTATTCCTGGGATTACTAGTTTATACTACAAGTCAAATACTTCTGATTATCATAGTGTATTTGTATATAAGGATCTATTTATTATATTTAATCAATCCAAAAGAGCTGGCTTACTACTGTTAATTTCTATCAATCGTTAGTATTTAACTATAAGTGACATTCTGTCAACTGAACGTTTTTGATATCCTATGAAATTAACTGGAATCAACGAAACTCAACTATGCCACAATTACAAAAGTAAGATATGGCTATTTATAGGACCTTGAAGAGTAATTGACAGTTGGAGAATACTAATGATTGGAGGGAATTGTGAATTATTCTATACACAGTGTCATTTGACAAGTAGTTGTATATAACATTCAGTTCTATTTGATTCTGTGTGGATTCGTGGTGGGTGGTTGTGTGTGGTGATCACAAAAAATGAATACCTAGCATTTAGTGGACAGTGAATAATGAAGTCATGATGGCTGGAAATTCCTTATTAGGAATTGGAAGTGTGTTCCGGCAGATTAGCTTGAACTAATGACTCTCAATAATGCAAAGTGATATTTTTCAATTGTAAGACTTCACCGAAATGGAAATTCAAAACAGACACACTAGTGATAGAGTATTTGAGAGTTGGAGAATACCAATGATTGAAAGAAACTGTGAATTATTTATACACAGTGTCATTTGTCAAGTATGTGTTTATAACATACAGTTCTATTCGATTCTGTACGGATTCGCTGTGGGTGCTTGTGTGTGGTGATTACAAATAATGAAATGTGGAATACTGACTAGTAATACATAAAAATGATTGACATGCGCTCTCATGGTCCTGTATGTACTGCTACATAACCAAGCGTAGAAAGCTAAGCACATCTAGAGCGCAAATCTACGTTTCAGAATAGGTCTTCCTCATTCCTTGATGCCCAATGGCAAAAAACATGTACAGCATCGGTTAGTTTCTCGAAGCCAAACCAACGAACAAAGTAATAAGTACAAAATATACCATAGGTGTTCCATATGTTCAAAGTACATCATCACTTTGAAGAATTTGCAGAAAATATCCAAAGTATGTCTGACACGTTGATTAAATACAATACCAGAACCCAGGTGAGTCTGTTTCCATTTTGATTGTTAATTCTAGTACGAATGAGTGCATTCTAGATAATACAGAGTCCACAATGTCGGACAGATGTAAGATGAACTTAAGAAGAAGACGAACAATCGATTACAGACACTTACACTGCAATTTGAGCTGTGAAGGATGTGACGTTTGAATGAATCAATGACTTCTTTGTATTGATGACTGTTGTGATTTTGAATTCCTAATACAATACATTCGCTTGTGCTCATCTATTACTTCTTGATTAGATTGCATTATTCCTGGGATTACTAGTTTATACTACAAGTCAAATACTTCTGATTATCATAGTGTATTTGTATATAAGGATCTATTTATTATATTTAATCAATCCAAAAGAGCTGGCTTACTACTGTTAATTTCTATCAATCGTTAGTATTTAACTATAAGTGACGTTCTGTCAACTGAACGTTTTTGATATCCTATGAAATTAACTGGAATCAACGAAACTCAACTATGCCACAATTACAAAAGTAAGATATGGCTATTTATAGGAACTTGAAGAGTAATTGACAGTTGGAGAATACTAATGATTGGAGGGAATTGTGAATTATTCTATACACAGTGTCATTTGACAAGTAGTTGTATATAACATTCAGTTCTATTTGATTCTGTGTGGATTCGTGGTGGGTGGTTGTGTGTGGTGATCACAAAAAATGAATACCTAGCATTTAGTGGACAGTGAATAATGAAGTCATGATGGCTGGAAATTCCTTATTAGGAATTGGAAGTGTGTTCCGGCAGATTAGCTTGAACTAATGACTCTCAATAATGCAAAGTGATATTTTTCAATTGTAAGACTTCACCGAAATGGAAATTCAAAACAGACACACTAGTGATAGAGTATTTGAGAGTTGGAGAATACCAATGATTGAAAGAAACTGTGAATTATTTATACACAGTGTCATTTGTCAAGTATGTGTTTATAACATACAGTTCTATTCGATTCTGTACGGATTCGCTGTGGGTGCTTGTGTGTGGTGATTACAAATAATGAAATGTGGAATACTGACTAGTAATACATAAAAATGATTGACATGCGCTCTCATGGTCCTGTATGTACTGCTACATAACCAAGCGTAGAAAGCTAAGCACATCTAGAGCGCAAATCTACGTTTCAGAATAGGTCTTCCTCATTCCTTGATGCCCAATGGCAAAAAACATGTACAGCATCGGTTAGTTTCTCGAAGCCAAACCAACGAACAAAGTAATAAGTACAAAATATACCATAGGTGTTCCATATGTTCAAAGTACATCATCACTTTGAAGAATTTGCAGAAAATGTCCAAAGTATGTCCAAGATTCTGAATATCAACACCCTTTAAATCAGCTTTACAGCAAACTTCGGAACAATAAAATAATGGAAGAAATCATAATCACTGTAGATAACACTAAGTCAACAATAGATTGTCACCTAGTATTTAATGGACAGTGAATAATCAAGTCATTTTGGCAGGGAAGTACTTAATTATGAATTGGAAGGGTTTGACGACAGATTCGCTAAAACTAATGACTGTCAGTAATCCCGAGTGATATATTTCATTTGTGAGACTTCAAGAAAATGGACGTTCAAAACAAACTCACTAGTGATTACAATTATCACAAAATCTCGTATACATAACACTAATAAGACACTGTAAGACACTTGTAAAATAGATCAGTATTTATTGAATGAAAACAATTAGGCAAATGTGAAAAGTCACGTTCGATATTTCAGTCACATAAACAACAACTTATTATTAGAAAGCGGTATGTTTTAGTCTAAGTAAGATTAATATTACGCTCACTATAGAGGGTAGTAAATTGAGAATACCATATTGTTTGATTAATGAGATAGAATAAGGTGATAGAGGACAACAAAGTACAATCTGTGATATTTCTGTAAACAATTGAGGTCAACAAAAATATGTTTGTGTAATTAAACACTCCTATAATTAATACTGAGAAGAAAAGATAATGAATTCTACTTTGAGAATTTTATAGGATGTAGCAGAAATGTTAGAAGTTGGTGTTATGTTATATTGAATGGGGTAAATGGAACAGAATTCCCAATATCTTATTAACTTGCGAAATCCGATTCTTAAATATGTTCTGAAGTGAGATAACGTGATGGTGTTGAAATTTGCCATACTACACGACAAAGAAACTTATGGGGAAATATTGTTAACCAGAGAGTTCAGTCAAGAACAAAAGAGGGAAGCCAATCAATGTACTTCAAGGATAGAGGAACAGATTGGTTGAACACATCGAGAATCTCTTGAGTAGTCCAGACCCATTGAATCCACGGGACATCGGAGAATCACACACAGAATTTCCTATAGATGTCACTCCACCAACGATCGAGGAAATGAGGTTGCTCATCAGACAAATCAAGAGTGGAAAAGCAGTATTACCTGACAATATACAAGCTGAAGTACTGAAGTCAGACAGTAAAGTGACTGCAAACATGCTTCACCTTCTATTCAGGAAGATTTATAAAGAGGAACAAGTGCCGACGGACTGGAAAGAAGGACACGTCAACAAGATTCCAAAGAAAGAAGATCTGAGCAAACTTGAGAATTACAGAGGTATCACACCAATATCAGTATCAGGAAAGCTGTTCTACAGAGTGTTGATGAACCGAATGAATGTTTCATTAGCTGCTCAGCTATGAGATCAACAGGCTGCATTCCGTAAAGATCGATTGCGCACAGACCAAATCGTGACACTGAGGATCAACGTTCGACCATCACCTGAATGGAACTCGTCACTATATATCAACTTCTTTGGCTATTAGAAAGGATTTAATAGTGTGGATAGGAGATTCATGTGGCACCTTGTTCGACACCACTGTGAACTTGAAAAAATCGTCAACATCATCCGGAATTCATACGATGGACTACACTATGCAAACGGTCACGTACGAAATCCGATTCTTAAATATGTTCTGAAATTAGATTACATGATGGTGTTAAATGTTGCTGTTTCTACTAATTTGTGGATAGATCTCATCGTCAACTGGTACCATTTATAGGAGTCATGGAATTTACTAAATTTTAAATACCTGCTTCTTATACGGTTACACTTATGAAGCAGTATGTAATTGTAATGTCAAAATTGATTGAATCAAAATGTTCCAGATATCGTTCAGCTATCGTATCACAAAGCATTCATCAAAGATTTTGCAAATTCAGTTAGTCTGCCTCATTACACAGACAATGTTTAGTGAATTCAATGAAAATTGTATCAATATCAACTTCGTGAATGTTAGTGGTTTCGTTTTACTATCACAAAACTTCCATGATTTGCGGGAAGCGATAATAATCTACGATTGACTGAACTCACTAACCCACTTCATAACGAAAACATTTTGAATGAAAAACAGATATTGACAAAACCGGTTGTAGGAAGCAATTTCGTATAGATTCAAATCAAAATGTTCTCTAGACTGTCGAACACAGAGAACTGGGCTAAAAGTCTGCTCGTTGTAGTTCAGCAGTAAACAATGTTTAACCTAAAAGCCATTGTTATACAAAATTGCAGCTTTCGTATAAGATAATTGTAGTTAAAGATGACCTGATAAACTGGTTGATCGACCAATTTTGTTGGTCTCCTCGACATGCATATGTGATATCTAAATAAATCAATGACTTCTTCGTATTCATGACTGTTGTGATTTTGAATTCCTAATACAATACATTCGCTTGTGCTCATCTATTACTTCTTGATCAAATTGCGTTATTACCGGGATTACTAGTTTATACTACAATTCAAATACTTCTGATTATCATAGTGTATTTGTATATAAGGATCTATTTATTATATTTAATCAATCCAAAAGAGCTGGCTTACTACTGTTAATTTCTATCAATCGTTAGTATTTAACTATAAGTGACATTCTGTCAACTGAACGTTTTTGATATTCTATGAAATTAACTGGAATCAACGAAACTCAACTATGCCACAATTACAAAAGTAAGATATGGCTATTTATAGGAACTTGAAGAGTAATTGACAGTTGGAGAATACTAATGATTGGAAGAAACTGTCAATTATTTTATACACACTGGCATTCGCCAAGAAATTGTTTATAACATTCAGTTCTATTTGATTCTGTGTGGATTCGCTGTGGGTGCTTGTGTGTGGTGATTACAAATAATGAAATGTGGAATACTGACTAGTAATACATAAAAATGATTGACATGCGCTCTCATGGTCCTGTATGTACTGCTACATAACCAAGCGTAGAAAGCTAAGCACATCTAGAGCGCAAATCTACGTTTCAGAATAGGTCTTCCTCATTCCTTGATGCCCAATGGCAAAAAACATGTACAGCATCGGTTAGTTTCTCGAAGCCAAACCAACGAACAAAGTAATAAGTACAAAATATACCATAGGTGTTCCATATGTTCAAAGTACATCATCACTTTGAAGAATTTGCAGAAAATATCCAAAGTATGTCTGACACGTTGATTAAATACAATACCAGAACCCAGGTGAGTCTGTTTCCATTTTGATTGTTAATTCTAGTACGAATGAGTGCATTCTAGATAATACAGAGTCTACAATGTCGGACAGATGTAAGATGAACTTAAGAAGAAGACGAACAATCGATTACAGACACTTACACTGCAATTTGAGCTGTGAAGGATGTGACGTTTGAATGAATCAATGACTTCTTTGTATTGATGACTGTTGTGATTTTGAATTCCTAATACAATACATTCGCTTGTGCTCATCTATTACTTCTTGATTAGATTGCATTATTCCTGGGATTACTAGTTTATACTACAAGTCAAATACTTCTGATTATCATAGTGTATTTGTATATAAGGATCTATTTATTATATTTAATCAATCCAAAAGAGCTGGCTTACTACTGTTAATTTCTATCAATCGTTAGTATTTAACTATAAGTGACATTCTGTCAACTGAACGTTTTTGATATTCTATGAAATTAACTGGAATCAACGAAACTCAACTATGCCACAATTACAAAAGTAAGATATGGCTATTTATAGGAACTTGAAGAGTAATTGACAGTTGGAGAATACTAATGATTGGAGGGAATTGTGAATTATTCTATACACAGTGTCATTTGACAAGTAGTTGTATATAACATTCAGTTCTATTTGATTCTGTGTGGATTCGTGGTGGGTGGTTGTGTGTGGTGATCACAAAAAATGAATACCTAGCATTTAGTGGACAGTGAATAATGAAGTCATGATGGCTGGAAATTCCTTATTAGGAATTGGAAGTGTGTTCCGGCAGATTAGCTTGAACTAATGACTCTCAATAATGCAAAGTGATATTTTTCAATTGTAAGACTTCACCGAAATGGAAATTCAAAACAGACACACTAGTGATAGAGTATTTGAGAGTTGGAGAATACCAATGATTGAAAGAAACTGTGAATTATTTATACACAGTGTCATTTGTCAAGTATGTGTTTATAACATACAGTTCTATTCGATTCTGTACGGATTCGCTGTGGGTGCTTGTGTGTGGTGATTACAAATAATGAAATGTGGAATACTGACTAGTAATACATAAAAATGATTGACATGCGCTCTCATGGTCCTGTATGTACTGCTACATAACCAAGCGTAGAAAGCTAAGCACATCTAGAGCGCAAATCTACGTTTCAGAATAGGTCTTCCTCATTCCTTGATGCCCAATGGCAAAAAACATGTACAGCATCGGTTAGTTTCTCGAAGCCAAACCAACGAACAAAGTAATAAGTACAAAATATACCATAGGTGTTCCATATGTTCAAAGTACATCATCACTTTGAAGAATTTGCAGAAAATATCCAAAGTATGTCTGACACGTTGATTAAATACAATACCAGAACCCAGGTGAGTCTGTTTCCATTTTGATTGTTAATTCTAGTACGAATGAGTGCATTCTAGATAATACAGAGTCTACAATGTCGGACAGATGTAAGATGAACTTAAGAAGAAGACGAACAATCGATTACAGACACTTACACTGCAATTTGAGCTGTGAAGGATGTGACGTTTGAATGAATCAATGACTTCTTTGTATTGATGACTGTTGTGATTTTGAATTCCTAATACAATACATTCGCTTGTGCTCATCTATTACTTCTTGATTAGATTGCATTATTCCTGGGATTACTAGTTTATACTACAATTCAAATACTTCTGATTATCATAGTGTATTTGTATATAAGGATCTATTTATTATATTTAATCAATCCAAAAGAGCTGGCTTACTACTGTTAATTTCTATCAATCGTTAGTATTTAACTATAAGTGACATTCTGTCAACTGAACGTTTTTGATATTCTATGAAATTAACTGGAATCAACGAAACTCAACTATGCCACAATTACAAAAGTAAGATATGGCTATTTATAGGAACTTGAAGAGTAATTGACAGTTGGAGAATACTAATGATTGGAGGGAATTGTGAATTATTCTATACACAGTGTCATTCGACAAGTAGTTGTATATAACATTCAGTTCTATTTGATTCTGTGTGGATTCGTGGTGGGTGGTTGTGTGTGGTGATCACAAAAAATGAATACCTAGCATTTAGTGGACAGTGAATAATGAAGTCATGATGGCTGGAAATTCCTTATTAGGAATTGGAAGTGTGTTCCGGCAGATTAGCTTGAACTAATGACTCTCAATAATGCAAAGTGATATTTTTCAATTGTAAGACTTCACCGAAATGGAAATTCAAAACCGACACACTAGTGATAGAGTATTTGAGAGTTGGAGAATACCAATGATTGAAAGAAACTGTGAATTATTTATACACAGTGTCATTTGTCATGTATGTGTTTATAACATACAGTTCTATTCGATTCTGTACGGATTCGCTGTGGGTGCTTGTGTGTGGTGATTACAAATAATGAAATGTGGAATACTGACTAGTAATACATAAAAATGATTGACATGCGCTCTCATGGTCCTGTATGTACTGCTACATAACCAAGCGTAGAAAGCTAAGCACATCTAGAGCGCAAATCTACGTTTCAGAATAGGTCTTCCTCATTCCTTGATGCCCAATGGCAAAAAACATGTACAGCATCGGTTAGTTTCTCGAAGCCAAACCAACGAACAAAGTAATAAGTACAAAATATACCATAGGTGTTCCATATGTTCAAAGTACATCATCACTTTGAAGAATTTGCAGAAAATATCCAAAGTATGTCTGACACGTTGATTAAATACAATACCAGAACCCAGGTGAGTCTGTTTCCATTTTGATTGTTAATTCTAGTACGAATGAGTGCATTCTAGATAATACAGAGTCTACAATGTCGGACAGATGTAAGATGAACTTAAGAAGAAGACGAACAATCGATTACAGACACTTACACTGCAATTTGAGCTGTGAAGGATGTGACGTTTGAATGAATCAATGACTTCTTCGTATTGATGACTGTTGTGATTTTGAATTCCTAATACAATACATTCGCTTGTGCTCATCTATTACTTCTTGATTAGATTGCATTATTCCTGGGATTACTAGTTTATACTACAAGTCAAATACTTCTGATTATCATAGTGTATTTGTATATAAGGATCTATTTATTATATTTAATCAATCCAAAAGAGCTGGCTTACTACTGTTAATTTCTATCAATCGTTAGTATTTAACTATAAGTGACATTCTGTCAACTGAACGTTTTTGATATTCTATGAAATTAACTGGAATCAACGAAACTCAACTATGCCACAATTACAAAAGTAAGATATGGCTATTTATAGGAACTTGAAGAGTAATTGACAGTTGGAGAATACTAATGATTGGAGGGAATTGTGAATTATTCTATACACAGTGTCATTTGACAAGTAGTTGTATATAACATTCAGTTCTATTTGATTCTGTGTGGATTCGTGGTGGGTGGTTGTGTGTGGTGATCACAAAAAATGAATACCTAGCATTTAGTGGACAGTGAATAATGAAGTCATGATGGCTGGAAATTCCTTATTAGGAATTGGAAGTGTGTTCCGGCAGATTAGCTTGAACTAATGACTCTCAATAATGCAAAGTGATATTTTTCAATTGTAAGACTTCACCGAAATGGAAATTCAAAACAGACACACTAGTGATAGAGTATTTGAGAGTTGGAGAATACCAATGATTGAAAGAAACTGTGAATTATTTATACACAGTGTCATTTGTCAAGTATGTGTTTATAACATACAGTTCTATTCGATTCTGTACGGATTCGCTGTGGGTGCTTGTGTGTGGTGATTACAAATAATGAAATGTGGAATACTGACTAGTAATACATAAAAATGATTGACATGCGCTCTCATGGTCCTGTATGTACTGCTACATAACCAAGCGTAGAAAGCTAAGCACATCTAGAGCGCAAATCTACGTTTCAGAATAGGTCTTCCTCATTCCTTGATGCCCAATGGCAAAAAACATGTACAGCATCGGTTAGTTTCTCGAAGCCAAACCAACGAACAAAGTAATAAGTACAAAATATACCATAGGTGTTCCATATGTTCAAAGTACATCATCACTTTGAAGAATTTGCAGAAAAAGTCCAAAGTATGTCCAAGATTCCGAATGTCAACACCCTTTAAATCAGCTTTACAGCAAACTTCATGAACTATAAAATAATGGAAGAAATCATAATCACTGTAGATAACACTAAGTCAACAATAGATTGTCACCTAGTATTTAATGGACAGTGATTAATCAAGTCATTTTGGCAGGGAAGTACTTAATTATGAATTGGAAGGGTTTGACGACAGATTCGCTAAAACTAATGACTGTCAGTAATCCCGAGTGATATATTTCATTTGTAAGACTTCAAGAAAATGGACGTTCAAAACAAACTCACTAGTGATTACAATTATCACAAAATCTCGTATACATAACACTAATAAGACACTGTAAGACACTTGTAAAATAGATCAGTATTTATTGAATGAAAACAATTAGGCAAATGTGAAAAGTCACGTTCGATATTTATTAACAGGATTACATCAGGTAATGGGCGTTTACAAACTCTCACTGATTACTAAGATATAGTACACAATGTTGAACAGGTTACACTTCTTCACTCAAATTGGTTTCATTGGTATTTTATAGCAAACCGTATGGATAGTTTCACATTATATATCTGAAATGACCACACATTCAGTGAGCTGAAAAATTATTATGTTTTTCGAGAACTAGTGTTAAGCAACTCTTCGATCCATTGTTCACTCTATCCATGATAAGAAAGCTTTGTACTCATACCGGATCAGATATCGCCAACGTATGCAGTTTTAATTAAGCTACTGGGGGAAGAATACAAGTCAGTTCTTATTCGTAACACTAAACCGTTCATCAGGTTAAGTCTTTTTACTCGGAATAAGGAATTTGATGACATTGAAAAAGACGAAAAACCACTAACCTTAACACGGCAATTATTTTCTTTCAAGTAATCAGTATTCTGATAATAAATATCAATGCATGTGTTATTTTTGTCACACCAAATACATGCTATATCCGATGGTCTTGCGTTTTCACATGATTCAGAGGAGTTGTATTTTGCACAAGATTCTGTGAAAATAATCAAGCGATTTCATTTCAAGTTATCAAACAAAAGTAAAGAGAATTATATAACATATATCTACAATTCAATGATATTGTAGATGGGTGTCGAGTCACGATAGACTATGATCACCACTACAATAAGATTAGGCGCCAGATAACGACTTCAATTCCTCGCTTGGCCGAAAACTAGAAGACTGTTATTGGATAGGATATATTTATTGGCGATCTCGTGGTATCGAAAGAATACCGAGACATACCAAAGAGTACATTCAAAATGGCAGTGCGTAAGATAGTTCTCACGAACAAGATGGACAACGGAACGATAAATGATTTTGATACAGTTGAACAAAACGAGTGCAGTAAAACAATCACTGGTACAATTGGTTACAATAATAAATGTTTCCATTATACCAATCGCGTTCTCGTCGAGAAAAGTAGGTTACTACAATATGATAGTGATTTCGGAAATAAGTGACTATTACTTTTCGTGGAAAATTGTCATCACGATGCATCATGCAATATTTAGTACACTTTCAATTCAACTAGCATTGCACCACAGAACGTTTCAATTGAATGGAAACACTCTGAATGTCGAGTAGGAACGATGAATTTTGACAGATGAAACTGGTGGATTCCAATGACTGTTTTCATTTAGGTATGTACACACGATACTCTCACTGGACATAGCAAAGCGGACTGCATTGAATTTTCACATTGTGAAATAAATTCTGAAACTGGCTTGATAAATCTTCATTCAGAGACATGCTTGCTTAAACCGTTAATTTATTGGACACTTATGACAAAGAAGAGAATATCAAAAGTTAGACAATTGTCTTCAATAAACAATTATATGGAACGTTTCAGCAAATTCCTCACGTCAGTAAAATTCAATATCACATGAATCGAAAGACAAAACACATACGTTCTCGTCAATACACAGTCAACTAACTGACGCTCAATGTTTTCGAAGTACCTGTCATCTTATCTATCGTTTTGTGACTGTGTTAAAGTAGAATTCATCAAAGTGAAGACTTCATTATTAGTTCGAAATGGCTGCTTGATCATTTTTATTATTCAGCAATGATGCAATGTGTATTCAGTAAAGGTAACTGAAAAGTCATTTGACACAGATGCCTAGATATTATTTTATAGCTGGACAAAATTGCTTGTAGAATGTTTAAATTGTTGGAAACAAAATGATGTATTTAAGTGTGAAAATGATTAGTGCAAAATAGATAATTTTTAACATACCCCCCATGGGTTCATACTCTACTAACGTTCCACTTTTGATCCATTTCACAGGAACAAATTTTTCACTTCGTAATTCATCTTATATGATAAAGTGAAGAGAAAACGAGACTTGAAAAATATGATTTCTCTTTTAAGTATAACAATTTATTTGCACCATGTAAAGAGCAGTCAAAACAAGAGATTGAAACATTTCTCATAACTTCATTTAGTATTGTTTGTTTGAATCTTCCCATTGAATTTTAAGACTGCAACTGGTCGGTCTCTTATTGGCATATGTGCATACTGTGCGTATTGACTCGATATAGCCTTAATTCACAAGCATTGCAAGCAGAGATGGATAGTGGCTAGCAATGGAATACAGAACACGCGTTTCGACCTATTTAGGACTCGTCAGCTGGATGTACCTGCATCCAGGACAATTCTAAATGAATTTTGACTTCACCTTATCGCACAAGCAAGTGGCTATCAGGACTCAGTGGCCGAGTGGATAACGCGATAGCGTTTGAAGCGAAAGGTACTGGGTTCGAGTCCCAGAATGAACATCAACAAGTCTGAGATGCAGGTACATCCGGCTGACGAGCCCCAGATAGGACGAAACGCGCGTCGTGGGTTCTACTGCTAGCCACTATCCATCTTTCCTTACAATTTCTCATAACTGATACAGTGGTGACTATCCAACATTCCCACAAATTATGATTTACATCGCTCTGTGTTGCGTAGGTGATCAATGTTCAGCCAATATGTATATACCTTCATCTCACAGTTGATGTTCACTCAGTGACTAGAATCCCGAATCATTGTTTTTAAACGTCGTCCCGTTATTCACTTAGCTACTCAAACCAGATACTAACCTGCAAAATGGGTGACAATTTAATTCATTTTTGTATTGTTTGTTGAATCATCCGAATAATATTAAGGACTGCGATTGATTACACCGCTAGTCACCAACCATCTTTACCTACAATTCCAGTGACTCAAGGAGACTTTGAAACAATCCTCACACGGTGCACATATATCAATAAGAGACTTATCAATTGCAATCCAAAACACCAGTGTAACGATCCAAACAAACAATACAAAAATGAAAAATATCTTCACAGTTTATAGATTCAGTAATACGTTTCAAATGATCAACATACACCACTTGACGGAACATTCAGTGCATTTTCTCACTTTCACTTATAAAACATTGTATCCCACCTAATCACTTACACTCAATGCTTGTCTCCAAACACATTTTCATCTGTAAACAACACATGATTCTCTCAGCGAATCATAACAATTGGGCATTTTATATAGGAAATGTCAGTTATAAGTACCAGTACCTTCATTTGTTTCATACGAAACACATTTCCTTCTACATTGAGTGGTGATATAACTGAGGACCACAAGTGTAACTGTCGTACAGTGAGCGAATAGTTAAATGTGTAGATATATTGTCTTCCTAGTACCGTCATTCATATATCCCTGTCTCCATCAGTCAATTGATAAGGATGAACGAGAAACGTCTCCAAATATCCATTTACACACTACGATATAGATATTCATACACCTTAGTTGTTTTACAGGAGATATCTGTTTCAGTGGGCCTGAGAATACGGATGGTTAATGGTGTACGTCATTGTATATCAAAATGTTAACAACTTTCGTTTAAATGTTTCTCACTTGTTTGGCACGAAAAAATACCTCTCATTTCTGAAAAAAGTCGATTGTGGTTAATTTCCGTAGGAATCTGAAAAAAACATATTTGAAGTGCAAGTGAAGGTCTGTCAGCACACAAGCTTCCATATAAAAAGCAATTAATCATTGAATTAATGTGTCATCATTCATATTATCTTATTCAAAGACACTCAAACACACTAACACTAGAGATACTGATACTCTCAATTTCCTTAGGAGTAGGTAGCACGTAGTCTACATATGCATTATGAACTACTAAAGTTGTCGAATTCACTCAAGTTCGATTAACTATCTATGTACCATGGAAATGAGGCAACAAACTGTAAGATGAATATCCACATCAGTTGGATTGAAATGTGATTTGTGAATAACTGCAAGGATGCTATGCTCAGAATATTCAACAGTGAACGTTCCGAACAGTCTATCTTCAGAAGACGAAATACAGCTTCACAGAATACGATTCTTTCAGCACAGTACTCTAACATACACTTTTTGATACTATTTGGTAAGAAGATATCATGGTTCCTTCTGAAGGCACTTCACTTCTAACTATTCACTGTATTCAACAAGTACTTAGATAAAGTGTGCCATTAAGATAATAATAATAGTGTCAAATAGTCTGTCAGCACATTATAAAATGTTAATTAATTTCAATCGTATTCAATGTAACTCGATGCATTAGACAGTATTGATTAACATGAAGTAGTAGACTAAACTGAATTACTTGAAAACAATTATATATACTCATTCAATTGTGCAACTTACGTCCTCATAGTAGATTGATATTTTTCCACTCGGATGTATCAGACAAGTTACCTTGCTTGTAAGCTCTACAATTAGAAGACTCTCAATACTTACCACTTAAAAGAGAAATATTGATCAAATTACTGTTAAATGTAACACTTTCTATGCCTACTCACAAAGTGACGCGATTTCAGTGGATATATAGACTTTCTTCTGTCGAATTGATGATCAATACACTGAAGTGAATATCATGTGATTATAACGAGCATTCATCCTTCGAAATGAATCTCAAATGCCTAGTTTCTGTATTACCGTTTTATTATTGATGAAACAATATATCGCCAAGCTTTTCAATAACATTTGATAATCGAAGAGGTATTGTTATATAGGCAGTATTTATCATAAAACCCCCTTGAAAAAATCGACTCTGAGTACATATGACATGAGCTGTGGAGTGTTTGTTTACGAATGGAACTTCGGAATTTAATTGGTTGCGGAATATATGGTTACTTCAATCGACCAGCTGGTTCTGACCATATTGTTTATTTGTTGTAGATGAGAAACGAGTACCTTTGAATGTGTGGTCTTAATGATTTCTTAATTTAAACGGATAAAATTTTGGAATGACTATGCGATGAATGGATGTGTAGGTGAATGTATTGTGTACAGAAATGGCTTTGTGACGAATATACAACACAATACACTTATTTTGAAACGCAGACTTCTCAAGAAGTTTCATTGAGGCCTGTAAACGAAAATGAATCTCTGAACTCGTTTTCTCACAAGTGAATTGAGATTGTGACTTAATTCATCAATGATAACCAATTTATCATTTGTTAGATACAGTGTCTTCCAGTTTCTGTCAACTGTCCTTCAGGCCTTAATCAATGTACCCAAACGGTGATTGGATTTCACATATAATTCTACTCTCGTTCTCCAGAAAAGTATCAAATAATTAATTTGTCAGTTTCTGAGAAGAATCAAATATCACGAACTATGCATAATCACAATCAGTCAAAATGTAAGCATTTTGACTCCACATGTACTCAAACGATCAATCGATGTTGACTTACGTTTACCATTATCTTCCACTTTAAGAGACCATCTGACAGCGAATAAATCCTCTGAAATAATGAAAATCGAAATTGATGTTTAAAGAAGTATCCAATGAATATCTGTCTGTTGAGATACATTTACATGTTAGTACTAACTGCCTTTGCATACAAGTCATCATCTTCATTCCCAATCATCTCTGATGAGGGTTCAAGGAATATTATCATTTCAACGACATAATGAACTTAGAAGAATATTCGCTCCCGTAAAATTTGTTCTTGGAGCTTTTTTACTGAGTAAGAGACCTTCATTATCTATCCGACAATACCCATACAAAATTGTGATTCATCAATTCTGATAACTGACCAAAATGAATGTATGTCACCTTGATGTCTTAGGTGTTCTCCTTCATGTAAAACATCTAGTACTAGCGGACTGTTCATGCTCTTTTATTGATTAGTTGTTCAGGAAATGCTTGATTCAAAGATCACAATCATACGATTATGATTACAGAGATAGAGTTGGAAAATCTATGATCAACAGACAACGACTCAGAGACTTTAAAGTTTCTGAGTCGAGTAAGTGAAAGAAAAACATTGAAGGACATCAGATATAATTTGATAGTTCATGGACTTCAATAATCCGAAGTGAATTCTCTCGAAATATCTCTTGTTGTTGTATATGTGATCAGTGTGATTCATTTAGTCTACCAAGATGTATTGTGACGGTGAGATATCTTCTACTTTGAAGTTTTGATATACTGTAGAGTAGGTATTCTTTACTCTGGGAAATACATCACTTCGCTTATCATTTCCACACAATTAATATTTTTTTGAGGTGAATCTCCGTTTTATCTAACACTTTTTCTCGCTACGTGTTGCAAACACATGTTCTCATTTGAAAATCAAACAAACAAAACAATCAATGTGTACTGGTCAACTCTTGTGTAATAATCAGGTGAAATACTGAATCATTTATGTAAAATAAATGTGAGAATAAGAGACAAAATGAACTATAACTGCATAATATAAGAATCCACTTTCATGCAAAACCTGTACTTCAGAACCATCTCCGCCTGGTATAAAAATATCAATTTGTCCGATATGGTTTACTTTTCGTATATCTATTGACCCTGTATTTATTCAATGAAAATATGTAACTTGATTGATAATGTTCCATCAAATAAATAAATGACTTTCTAATTAAATAGCGGTTTAAATGAATTGCACAATTTGTATCTAGTTCGTTGCAAAGTGTCATACTATGGTGGAGAAGATTTGTAGGTCAGGTGGATGATTTTGATGGAGTTTTGTTCTCTGAGCTGGATGATTTGGTCTTGGACCTTTCATCATCCTTTTGAACGACATCATCGATACAAACTTCCGGTAGAAGTGAAGTGTTTGAATGTGTTTTGTCCCCTGGCGAATTATGAATCATAAATCTGAGGTCCATTAATGGACAAATGTAATACGCCTATTCCTATTGGATAGTTGTTAAATGAGTAACCTAAATCTGATGTCTATTTATGGACAAATATAATATGCCTATTCCCTATTGGATAGTTGTTAAATAAGTGACCTAATCGTTTCCGTGTTCCTCTTATCATAACCTTTATGTTAAGTAGGTTTCCAGAGAACTCCAACAGAGCCTCCAGAGGCTCAAAAAGAGCTCCAACCAATCAGAGCACGACAGAACATTCTGGAGTTCCAACGTGGCACGCTATCATTGGTCAGTAGCAATTTATGTCGTTAAGTGGATTGGCTGAATTAGGATGTTGATTTAACTTAAGCAAACATCTATAAATACTCACGATTTTCTGTACAAAGATGAACCTTGCAATAAAGCATCTTCTCGTTACTCGTGTCTTCTCTCTGGTCTTCAGGTCGCTGAGTAGTGCTAGCCTGGGGTTATCAGAATAGCTTAGGATCTGAATATAGCGTTCAACCTACAAGACATTTCAGTAGCGACGGGGAAAAACTACAAGACATATCAGTGGCGACGGAGAAAAACCACAAGACATATCAGTGGCGACGGGGAAAAACTACAAGACATATCAGTGGCGACGAGAAAAAAAAAGACAATGAGTATTTCTTTAGAGCAATTTGAAGCTTATATGGAGCGTCAAGAAAAACGGTTTGAACAGTCTCAAATCAGAGTCATGGAAGCTCTTATGCAGAAATTATGTATGTCTCAACAAAACTCTGCTGCTGGTGAATTTCAAGTATCTCATACTGACTCAGTTATTAATGCAAACCATGAATTTAATTTTGATGGTGCAGCAGGTGTCACTTTTAACTCTTGGTTTAAGAAGTATGAAGATTTGTTTCATATTGATCTCTGCAGACTGGATGACGCTTCAAAAGTCAGAATACTTCTAAGAAAGCTTGGGACAACAGAACATGAACGCTATAGTAACTTTATTCTCCCGAAGAACCCACGAGACTTTAGTTTTGATGAAACAATTCAAACCCTGTCTCAAATCTTTGGAGAACAGTCGTCTCTATTTAATATCCGTTACCAGTGCTTGAAGATAACGAAAGAATCAGGAGATGACTGGGTGAAACATGCAGGTATTGTGAACCGAGAATGCGAGAGTTTCAATTTGTCTTCCATGTCTGAAGACCAGTTTAAATGCTTAGTATTTGTCTGTAGCCTGCGTTCACCTGAGGATGCTGACATCCGAACGAGAATCCTAAGCAAACTTGAGCATTGTCCCAACATGACCCTGCAGGAAGTGACTAATGAATGTCAAAGGTTAGTGAATTTGAAGCACGATACCTCGATGGTAGAAAACACTAACCAGTTCCTCCACGTTAATGCTGTTGAGAGGAAAGTCGAGCAAGGTTCCAGCATACAGAATTATCGAAATGACTGCGGTAAACCATCATCCCCATGCTGGTTATGCGGAGGTTGGCATTTCAAAAGGTTTTGTCCGTTTAAAAGTCATCGTTGTACTACGTGTTCCAGGAAAGGACACAAAGAAAGTCATTGCAAAACCCGAAAACGTCGTCAACCTAAAGTTTATTCTTAAAGATTCAAGCCACGCACAGCCAAGGTGACGGTAGCTGCTAACAGAATCGGCTCCCATAATCGTAGAAAGTATGTTTCCCTCAAGATTAACGGGTACGATGCCCGCTTACAGCTAGACACAGCCTCCGATATAACGCTTATAAGCAGGAGGACGTGGGAGAAAATTGGGAGGCCGAGAATATTTTCAACCTATCAGACAGCACACGGCGCATCTGGGGGGATTATAAACATTGCTGGTGAGGTTCACCGTAAAATCACAGTCGCAGAGCTTACAAAGAAGGGAGTAATATTTTTGACAGAACGGCCAGCACTCGACTTATTGGGACTTGATTGGATAGAAAAGTTGAAATTATTAGATCGTCCCATAAATTCAATCTGCAACAACGGCACTATGTCGAAAGTTGGGGACCCAACATTGTTTCGTGGGGGAGGTTGAAGTCAGCAAATGCAGTATGGATACCTACCCCGCTTCTTCAAAAAAGGGGAGGTGTTAAGTAGGTTTCCAGAGAACTCCAACAGAGCCTCCAGAGGCTCAAAAAGAGCTACAACCAATCAGAGCACGACAGAACATTCTGGAGTTCCAACGTGGCACGCTATCATTGGTCAGTAGCAATTTATGTCGTTAAGTGGATTGGCTGAATTAGGATGTTGATTTAACTTAAACAAACATCTATAAATACCTACGATTTTCTGTACAAAGATGAACCTTGCAATAAAGCATCTTCTCGTTACTCGTGTCTTCTCTCTGGTCTTCAGGTCGCTGAGTAGTGCTAGCCTGGGGTTATCAGAATAGCTTAGGATCTGAATATAGCGTTCAACCTACAAGACATTTCAGTAGCGACGGGGAAAAACTACAAGACATATCAGTGGCGACGAGAAAAAAAAATGACAATGAGTATTTCTTTAGAGCAATTTGAAGCTTATATGGAGCGTCAAGAAAAACGGTTTGAACAGTCTCAAATCAGAGTCATGGAAGCTCTTATGCAGAAATTATGTATGTCTCAACAAAACTCTGCTGCTGGTGAATTTCAAGTATCTCATACTGACTCAGTTATTAATGCAATCCATGAATTTAATTTTGATGGTGCAGCAGGTGTCACTTTTAACTCTTGGTTTAAGAAGTATGAAGATTTGTTTCATATTGATCTCTGCAGACTGGATGACGCTTCAAAAGTCAGAATACTTCTAAGAAAGCTTGGGACAACAGAACATGAACGCTATAGTAACTTTATTCTCCCGAAGAACCCACGAGACTTTAGTTTTGATGAAACAATTCAAACCCTGTCTCAAATCGTTGGAGAACAGTCGTCTCTATTTAATATCCGTTACCAGTGCTTGAAGATAACGAAAGAATCAGGAGATGACTGGGTGAAACATGCAGGTATTGTGAACCGGAATGCGAGAGGTTCAATTTGTCTTCCATGTCTGAAGTCCAGTTTAAATGCTTAGTATTTGTCTGTAGCCTGCGTTCACCTGAGGATGCTGACATCCGAACGAGAATCCTAAGCAAACTTGAGCATTGTCCCAACATGACCCTGCAGGAAGTGACTAATGAATGTCAAAGGTTAGTGAATTTGAAGCACGATACCTCGATGGTAGAAAACACTAACCAGTTCCTCCACGTTAATGCTGTTGAGAGGAAAGTCGAGCAAGGTTCCAGCATACAGAATTATCGAAATGACTGCGGTAAACCATCATCCCCATGCTGGTTATGCGGAGGTTGGCATTTCAAAAGGTTTTGTCCGTTTAAAAGTCATCGTTGTACTACGTGTTCCAGGAAAGGACACAAAGAAAGTCATTGCAAAACCCGAAAACGTCGTCAACCTAAAGTTTATTCTTAAAGATTCAAGCCACGCACAGCCAAGGTGACGGTAGCTGCTAACAGAATCGGCTCCCATAATCGTAGAAAGTATGTTTCCCTCAAGATTAACGGGTACGATGCCCGCTTACAGCTAGACACAGCCTCCGATATAACGCTTATAAGCAGGAGGACGTGGGAGAAAATTGGGAGGCCGAGAATATTTTCAACCTATCAGACAGCACACGGCGCATCTGGGGGGATTATAAACATTGCTGGTGAGGTTCACCGTAAAATCACAGTCGCAGAGCTTACAAAGAAGGGAGTAATATTTTTGACAGAACGGCCAGCACTCGACTTATTGGGACTTGATTGGATAGAAAAGTTGAAATTATTAGATCGTCCCATAAATTCAATCTGCAACAACGGCACTATGTCGAAAGTTGGGGACCCAACATTGTTTCGTGGGGGAGGTTGAAGTCAGCAAATGCAGTATGGATACCTACCCCGCTTCTTCAAAAAAGGGGAGGTGTTAAGTAGGTTTCCAGAGAACTCCAACAGAGCCTCCAGAGGCTCAAAAAGAGCTACAACCAATCAGAGCACGACAGAACATTCTGGAGTTCCAACGTGGCACGCTATCATTGGTCAGTAGCAATTTATGTCGTTAAGTGGATTGGCTGAATTAGGATGTTGATTTAACTTAAACAAACATCTATAAATACCTACGATTTTCTGTACAAAGATGAACCTTGCAATAAAGCATCTTCTCGTTACTCGTGTCTTCTCTCTGGTCTTCAGGTCGCTGAGTAGTGCTAGCCTGGGGTTATCAGAATAGCTTAGGATCTGAATATAGCGTTCAACCTACAAGACATTTCAGTAGCGACGGGGAAAAACTACAAGACATATCAGTGGCGACGAGAAAAAAAAATGACAATGAGTATTTCTTTAGAGCAATTTGAAGCTTATATGGAGCGTCAAGAAAAACGGTTTGAACAGTCTCAAATCAGAGTCATGGAAGCTCTTATGCAGAAATTATGTATGTCTCAACAAAACTCTGCTGCTGGTGAATTTCAAGTATCTCATACTGACTCAGTTATTAATGCAATCCATGAATTTAATTTTGATGGTGCAGCAGGTGTCACTTTTAACTCTTGGTTTAAGAAGTATGAAGATTGGTTTCATATTGATCTCTGCAGACTGGATGACGCTTCAAAAGTCAGAATACTTCTAAGAAAGCTTGGGACAACAGAACATGAACGCTATAGTAACTTTATTCTCCCGAAGAACCCACGAGACTTTAGTTTTGATGAAACAATTCAAACCCTGTCTCAAATCGTTGGAGAACAGTCGTCTCTATTTAATATCCGTTACCAGTGCTTGAAGATAACGAAAGAATCAGGAGATGACTGGGTGAAACATGCAGGTATTGTGAACCGAGAATGCGAGAGGTTCAATTTGTCTTCCATGTCTGAAGTCCAGTTTAAATGCTTAGTATTTGTCTGTAGCCTGCGTTCACCTGAGGATGCTGACATCCGAACGAGAATCCTAAGCAAACTTGAGCATTGTCCCAACATGACCCTGCAGGAAGTGACTAATGAATGTCAAAGGTTAGTGAATTTGAAGCACGATACCTCGATGGTAGAAAACACTAACCAGTTCCTCCACGTTAATGCTGTTGAGAGGAAAGTCGAGCAAGGTTCCAGCATACAGAATTATCGAAATGACTGCGGTAAACCATCATCCCCATGCTGGTTATGCGGAGGTTGGCATTTCAAAAGGTTTTGTCCGTTTAAAAGTCATCGTTGTACTACGTGTTCCAGGAAAGGACACAAAGAAAGTCATTGCAAAACCCGAAAACGTCGTCAACCTAAAGTTTATTCTTAAAGATTCAAGCCACGCACAGCCAAGGTGACGGTAGCTGCTAACAGAATCGGCTCCCATAATCGTAGAAAGTATGTTTCCCTCAAGATTAACGGGTACGATGCCCGCTTACAGCTAGACACAGCCTCCGATATAACGCTTATAAGCAGGAGGACGTGGGAGAAAATTGGGAGGCCGAGAATATTTTCAACCTATCAGACAGCACACGGCGCATCTGGGGGGATTATAAACATTGCTGGTGAGGTTCACCGTAAAATCACAGTCGCAGAGCTTACAAAGAAGGGAGTAATATTTTTGACAGAACGGCCAGCACTCGACTTATTGGGACTTGATTGGATAGAAAAGTTGAAATTATTAGATCGTCCCATAAATTCAATCTGCAACAACGGCACTATGTCGAAAGTTGGGGACCCAACATTGTTTCGTGGGGGAGGTTGAAGTCAGCAAATGCAGTATGGATACCTACCCCACTTCTTCAAAAAAGGGGAGGTGTTAAGTAGGTTTCCAGAGAACTCCAACAGAGCCTCCAGAGGCTCAAAAAGAGCTACAACCAATCAGAGCACGACAGAACATTCTGGAGTTCCAACGTGGCACGCTATCATTGGTCAGTAGCAATTTATGTCGTTAAGTGGATTGGCTGAATTAGGATGTTGATTTAACTTAAGCAAACATCTATAAATACCCACGATTTTCTGTACAAAGATGAACCTTGCAATAAAGCATCTTCTCGTTACTCGTGTCTTCTCTCTGGTCTTCAGGTCGCTGAGTAGTGCTAGCCTGGGGTTATCAGAATAGCTTAGGATCTGAATATAGCGTTCAACCTACAAGACATTTCAGTAGCGACGGGGAAAAACTACAAGACATATCACTTTATTTTGACCTTGGAACTATTATTATTGATTACTTTCCCCCTAGCTACAGCCACATTGGCCAATTACTGTACAAATGTTATTTTTCTATTTTTTGGTATAATTGGGTCTGTTTGGTTAGTATATATAACCCAGTATGCTTGTGAATAATGATTCATATTTCCGAGGCTGTTATTTGTGTTCTGGACTCAACTGGCTGGGCTAGGCAGATAGGAAGGACCGAATAGCACCCAATACTGTTCGTACGTATTTTCGGTATGATTGCACGTTCATATATATTAACGAATATATATACTTCATAACAGAATGTCTCCACATGTTATTCACAGCTTGTCCTGTACACCACAATGTTGATTGGTGTTGCTCACAAACTTTCAGAATAGGTGTTGCTCTTAAACCAACAAAATCTCTTCATTCAATTTTATGCAAACCAAAGGAGGAAATGGCAAAAGAAGACAAACCAAACATTATCTACAAAATAAATTGTGCCAACTGCGACAAATAGTATATCGGACAAAGCGGACGCCCCCTTCATCTTCGTCTGCATAGACATCAATCAGCAGTCAAACACCATGACATGTCTTCGCATTTATCAATACACGTGGACAACTGCGGACACATATTGGACTAAAAAAATGTGGAGATTTTTGATAGAGGCAATTCCAAAAACACTAGAAAATTTTTAGAAGCTTGGCACTCAGGTCAATCAACAATAAACAAGCACATTGAAATCAACCCAATTTACCAATCAATCAGGAAAATTATGCTGACATATATGAACGAGAATCAAATCAATGGGAGAGACAATCAAAACAAAGAAATAAACAATGTCTGATTTAAGGTTAACAAGAACCAATCAACATCAAGGTGTACGGAACAAGCTGTGAACCACATGTAGAGAAATTCAAACACTTCAGTTCTACTCTAAATTTTTGATGATGATGTCGTTCAGAGGGACAATGAACGCTCCACAACCAAACCATCCAGCTCAGAGAACAAAACTTCATCAGTGTCATACTCTCAACAATTTGAACAAGTAAAGTTGTCCAAAGAAGTTTTGCATGTGACAAGGAGCATAAGATTGATTCAATGAAGCCAATAGAATTCACTTTGTTTCATAAAATGAAATGTGATCAAGAAAATTCAGTTACGATTTTAAGGTCAACGGAAATTATTGACTTACCAGTAGAGGTAATTATAAGACTATTGACCTGACTTTCATAATATTTAAACTGGAATTTCGGTGTCACTTCCTAAAAAGATGTGATTATCAGATAATTCTTTAAAATTTCTATTCTTAACTGGATTAGGTTGATTAAGAGTAATTCTCATTGTGTAATTATAATGATGAGACTGATTATGTATATTAGAATGTTGACTGATTACTTACATACAGGTATGAATTATTTACGTAAATCACTTTTTTATATTGTAGTAAATCAGGTTGTTGACAGACGTCTTGGCACTGAACGCATTTGTACAGTAGGACGGCAACCAGATAAAATGATATCGAAATGTCAGAATAGAAATTGTATCTAAAATAAATTTATTTAGTATTGTTTGTTTGAATCTTCCCATCGATGTCTAAGGATTACAACTGGTCAGTCTCTAATTGGCATATGTGCATACTGTGCGTATTGCCTCGATATAGCCTCAATTCACAAGCATGTTAAGCAGAGATGGATAGTGGCTAGCAGTGCAATCCAGTTTGGCGCGCGTTTCGACCTATTTGGGACTCGTCAGCTGGATGTACCTGCATCGCAGAGTTGATGTTCACTCTGAGACTCGAACCCAGTACCCTCGCTTCAAACGCATTTCATTGAAAATGAATTGTTGGAAATTGAGAACGATTTCTTGAACGAGATACAGATTTGTAGTTACAATAGTGATGAAACACAAGGAGATGAATGATTCTCATCTTTGTATTTCAATGAATTATTTCCATATACCATTTCAACTTGTGTTAATTGTCATTAGTGTTAAGAGATACGAGTAAATTACTGTAATATGATTCTGTCAAGGGCATATTGTATTTGCATTAAACATAGAAGATTGATGAGTAAATAAAGGTTGATACTTTGGAAAACGAATCATACATTGAGCGAAATAAGTCAGGAATCCTTGTATTTAGGTGACATTTACCAACAACAATACTCGATACAAAACAGGTTGATTGTTTCACTTTAAAAAGATGTCGACAACAAACAAAATGTTATTTCCTCGCGTATCGCAATGTGTAGTCAAATTAGTAGATGTTACGTAACTTCCCGAATTCATCAATATCAAAATTGTGTTCAACTATACACTGTCCATTCTATGTCATTGGTCAGTAAGTATTTAATTATGAGAAGTGAACTTATCTGTGTAAACAATAGTGTAAATCAGTTATGCTGCTGAGGAAGAGTATAAATCAGATTATAAATTATTCGGTGAAGTGTCTCTTCGTAGCTGCTTCTGCATTTTACATATTGTTAACAGCGAATGTTTTTTAAGTACTCAGTACAACTTATTACATAAAGAGGTTATATGTCTCAAGGAGTGACGCGACATTAACAGTTAGGCTTTTTCAATTCTTGCAGATAAACTGCCATTCTTTACTGTTGGTCATCATTTTTTCTATGAAATCATAATAAATATGGTTGTCGATGGACATACAATGTCTTTTTAAAAACAAACAGGCTTTTATCTTATTACATATAAACCATGAATCGGTAACATGTATTGGCATATATGTTTGTAACTGAAAACGCTGTAGACATTCCTAATCTTCTCAAAATGACATCACATTCAATGCCACGTAGTTTATCTACTCAACATATGTATGAGGTTTTCGATTCCTCTCACTCCTCTCCTTTTTTTATTAAACAAACTTATTGGAATATAATGTGCTGAGAAATCGGCATCAAGAAAAATGTGCTTGAACTGACAATCCTCTAACAACTATATTTATACACTTGCTTAATTGACACAGTCTATCTCTCAATTGTCAAATGCAGTGTGTGACAAACATAATCACTTTGAAATCATATAATCTATTTACGAACCATTAAATGTTGATCTTTTTCTATAACATGCAATTGAATTTCTTTAGTAGCAACTTCTCAAAAGTGCTTCTAAAACTTGTAGATGGAAATTAGTTTTTGCATTCATTTCACAATATCAACCAATTCACTATACTTTGGAAACTAAATAGGTTCACAATAGTGGCATTAGCAATTCTCAAATGTAAGAATGATCTATTCATTCAAAACTGTGATAACTGGAACTGGCTGTGATGGAATCGAACTCAAGATCAAAGGCAGATATAGTTGACCTAAGTTATTCTCTCTCATCATCTAAGGATGACGAAGCTTAGCAGTTATTTCACCATGAATTGTTTAACTTTATCTAACCAGCCTAATGACGCAATGGTCCCTTTTCGTTATGATGAATTGTATGTATTCAGGAATGAGATCTGAAACGTTTTTAGTTCTCTGAGATGTATCTGACTAAATATTGAACAAAATCAAGAAATACCATTTTCTTTACAACCCGTAAATGCTTTTACATAGGCGTTATTAATTTTCTAATTCGTAAGTATGTTATATAAAGGCCTCATTAGCAAACATATTTCTGTTGACCTCATCTGTCTGTAGAAATATCAATGATTGTACATTCTTTGGTCGTCTTTCACTATCTTCTTTCTCATTAATAAAATATGGTATTATCTATTGTGTAGTAAGCCTTATATGGATCTCAGAATAAACAATGTCGCTTTCTAATCAATAATGTGTTCAGTTAACTGACAATCATCTATGCACACAGAATACCGATGAATGAGACATTCATTTTTTACAAAAGATTGTTACTTTTCCAAAACTAAAATGAAGTGAAAACAAATATTTTACCTGATAATTGACAGAGAGTCTTGCTTCAAGTAAGAATCAATATTGTAATTATATCGTTCTCTTGTAGAGTCATCATACGTTCCGAGTATATTGGTCTGTGTGACTCTGATGAATAGTCATGAAGACAGTCTCTTTATCGTTTACCATTAAATAAACTGAGAGAGCATTTGAAAAATCGGTTAACACATAGGCTACGGTGACATCGAACTACCATCAGGTTTCAGTTATCATACTACAGATATATTCCTCGTTCAAACTGTGTCTTTAACAAGCTAGTAACTGTTGGTTTGTGTCTTCTTCATGCGTCATTGCATAAAAGAAACCTTATTCAGTAGACTTTTTGATTTAACACAATCTACACGGAGAATATCAAATAGTTTTCTAATATTATCTGAGTTATTACGTTCACGGTTCATGTTCGCCATGCATACATTTAACCGATATATTTCGGACAATCACGTTCTTCACCGGTTCTGAAGTAACTTACCATTATAGTTTTTTGTGTTATACACTATACTGTGTATGTTGATCACATGTTCTGTATTCTCATAAATGCTGTGATATAAGATTTTCACACCGTTTGTCTTTGTGAACTGTTGACTCCATCAGTTCTTTGTTGTGAGAGAAATTAAGTTGGATTCATGCAATTCTGCTGGTCTTGTTATTCTTGCTCCATTCAGACCCAAATGTTGATTTGAAATTCAGCTGGTTGACGTATTTCACATAATTTTCTTTGCATGTTGGCATTTAGTTTGCTTTTCCAATTACATAACGTTGTTTGTAATAAAATGTTGAGAGGTATTGGTTAATGTGGCGGCCTGCTTGAATCCCTGGGCTACCTGTTTCTGCCATCTAAATATTTCAACAAGTTATCTGGTTTTTTTAAATTTGTTTTAACCCATCATTATGTCTCTTGATCGCATAACCTATACAGGCGCGTTTATGAAAAGCTTACGTCCTTTCGCTGCAAAAATTACAAACAAGCACAATAAGAGACATCGTGGTGTTTGGCAATATGCTTTAGAGAGAATAAACATTAATCAAATGTCGATTCCCGAGCTGCTTAACTCTAACTGTCGATCTCTAATTAACAAGGTGGACTATCTCCAATTTCTGCTAAGTCAAAACATGTATCGTAATTGTGGTGTCATCACAATTCAAGAATCTTGGTTGACTGACTTACAGGATGATTGCCTAGTATCATTACGTGATTTTAATATCTATCGTCAGGATCGATCAAACAATAAAAAGACCTGTGGTGGCGCAGTAGCTACTGGTTTTTTTGTTTGTTTTTGTTTTGTTTTTTTGGTAAAAAAACTTGTTGAAATAACTCGTGCTGAGAATTCTATATTGTACCAGATTATAATATTGAATAAAGCCATTAATTAATAAAAAAAAAAAAATTGTTTAGTTTGACAGAGTCGTCAAAATAGAAAGAGGTCGGATCACGGATTCTACAGAAACACAAAATATGTGAAGAAATTTATCCAGTGATTTGGCATTCATTGAAAAATTGTTGAAATAATGATATTTGATTGGGAGGGGTTTATTGCCAATTTCATAAATATGATGATGTTATAAATGGTTGAATGAAACGACTTCCTTACACAGATTCATCAGTTCTATACCCCACACAACTGCTCAAACTTCATTTGGCATGAAGTTCGTCTGAAGCGAGTGATCATTCGATATTTACGAAGGATTCTATCACAAAATGTATCAATCAGAAATCTAAAGAAATGAGGTTCGTTCAAGATTTCTTCATTTGACTTATTTTGTATAAAAACACATGTAGATACGTATTTACTGGAAATTTTCATTACTTTTATCTCTATTAACAATAAAAGTGAAGATGTGAACGGAAATCAACGGACTTCAGCCTTCTGGTCCAAGGTTTATGTGTTTAAAACGTAAATCATCCAGTTCAGATAATCGCTCAAAACATTCAAACCAACAGTATGCTGATTCTTGGATTCCTCATCACTCATATTTAGGACGTGGTGACAACATTTTATGGCGTCCAATCGGTTCACATAACTTGTATTCACAATTTGACGACAAACCGATGTTTTGGAAAATTTGTTGGCCACCCATAGTTAAAATAAAACGAAAGCAATGACATAAAACATACCATATTTTGTATATTTGTAAAACATAAAAATAGTTCTGCAGTACTGATTGTTTCAGACAACTTTACCAACAAAGTCATCCTGATCAATAAAATTGTTGTGTAACTTATAACAGGCCATCTGCATCATTCTTAAATCCTATCGACTAACACCTAAAGTGACAATAATAACTGAAGAGGTACGTTCATCCTAAATTCTCACAATATCAAATGTTGTTGGCTGAGTAAATTCGGACATTCATACCGTTTTTCAAGAGGTCATGTGTTCGGGTGCGAGGTCGATGTCCCATTGTTTGATTGCTGCCAGTTCCCTCAGATTTTCGACTGTGGTCTAACGTTAATCAATTCAAAGAAATATGGGAACACGGGAATTTCAATCATCTTTCTACAATATTCTACTGAATGCAAATTCTTGTGTAATTATTTGCCCAATACTTTCAACATGCATGTGATTCCTGGTTCATTTAGTTTGCATAAAAGTAGGTTCACAGTGAAACGTATCGAAATTAGTGAATCGAAGCTGGTACAATTGGAAATGACACCGACATAACTCCACACAAAGAAGGAGTGCAGTACTGTCCGTAGGCAGACTTTATTGTCATGATACACAGATCACACGTTCAGCAGCTCAATTCAACATGATTTTGGTTATTTGACCAAAAGTAATCAATATAAAAACGGTTGCGTTTAAACATGGGTTAAGTAAATGCATAAGATTGTGAACAACTGCTACAATGATCAAGACAAAGTAATTTTAATTATAAATACATTAAGTGTTATAAGTATATGTAAATATTTCAGAATATCACACGACAAGCTTTCACTACAACATATGCGTACAAATTGCTTGGATACAGCTACTTACTGAATATAAATAAGTAGTATAAAATAATACACAAAAGATTCGAAAGGAACAATATGAAGACCGTTGCTTTTAAACATGGGTTAAACAAATGCATAAAAAATGTCATTCGAGCTTGCTATTCCATTCACAACCGATCAGTGCTAGTAGGTAGACTAAGAAAATTCTAGAATTTCCGTGTGTGTAGTTTGTGTATTAAATGAACTCTTCAACCTAGAGAATTATACAGAAGATGATTAACTAAAATTTAAACAATTATGATTTATTCTTTAATCGAAATGATTTTATCTGTTTACAGTATAGTTAATATTTCTAAACAATCTATTCGTTATAAGAAAAGATGGATAGTGGCTAGTACTGGAATCCATTTTGATGCGCGTCACTTCGTCCTATTTGGGACGCGTCAGTTGGATGTACCTGTATTTCAGAGTTGATAATCACTCTCGAACTCGAACCCAGTACCGTTTGCTTCAAAGTGGTTACAATTAAATAATCTGTTATATCTAGAGCTTTGATTCTTACTATGCCGCCTACTACTAGACTACATGAACGATCGAACCCTGAACGTTGCAAGAGAGAAGACAGAAGACTAGTAAGTAGGAAGTTTATTCCCCAAAGCAGTGTCAAAATATAGTACAGAAATCTCAGGCAATTATAGTTTTTTTGAGTGAGAGTAGATCATCATTTCGAACAACCAATAGACACAAAGAGGTCATTCTTATCCATCCAATGGGGAAGCTACACGTTGACATTCTAGAATATTCCCCTAGCAGTGATTGAATGGAATGTCTTTGGCTCTTGCTGAGATTCTTAAGGCTTCCTAGAGTTTAACAACAAGCCATCCTTACATAATCATTGAAACCCATACAGCTTCATTGAAACTGCTTAGATTGATGTATCTTACTGATTTTACTAAGTACAGTTTAGCTAATGTTGACAGTTATTGATAAATACACTCTCCCCTAATTACGGACTAATATTCACAATAAACAACTGACAACCATCGACTGATACTGCGACGTTGGTCCAATCAGTTAGATGGAACAATGTTCAATCTAGCGATCCATTAATTGACTACATTAGCTGACTTCTCTCTATTCCAAAAATATTCATAACCTTTAAATGTTTATGTTGACAATAGTACAATCGATCCTACATATTGGTCTGTTTTGCTTCTTTGTCTTAAAGGATTTATCATTGAACAAAAGTGACAGTCTATTCAAAATACAAATATGTCAACTTTAAGTCAACAACGTAAACTAGTTGAACAATTACGTCAAGAAGCTAATTTAAATCGTCGTCCCGTCTCTGAATGTGTACAAGAAATGATTGTTTGTATGGAACAGAATCGTGAGAAAGATTGTTTAGTTTCAGGATATGCTAGTAAAAAAGATAATCCATTCCAAGAAAAAGGTGGATGTGTGGTGATTTAGGCAATTTATTAAATGGATAATAAAACAAATAAATGTGTTTAATTATGCTCTTATATGAATAGTGAGGGTACTCTCCATTTCGTCTATCTACTTCGTAATACCTTACTATTTCTGTTGTTGCTATTTATGAATGTAGACACACTCCGCCTGTAGCTCCTCGGCGGTGTTACTGCCGGTCTCAAGCCCGGGTAAAGGAGGAGGGTTGGGCATGGGGTTAGCGACCTCATCCCGTAGAAAACCAACTCGCTAAAAATACGCTAACCAGTAAGTAAGTAACACTTTAATCCAAATAAAAAGCAAATAATAATGAATTTTAGATAACGAAGGGATACTTGGAAGGCGAACTTATTGATGTCTACCTGTGTTCTTCTGACAGTGACGTTGATAAACTACTTCGTTCAAAGGAAAACTCAATTACGATTGTCTATTCACCAAAGTTGCAAATCATTTTAATGATGATACTAGTTTGCTGAATAATTGTTGACAGAGATGTGTTCTATTGGCGACTTTCGGTGATTGTCAAATGACTTTGGGAGTGCGAAGCTAAGTTTTATTCACTAGGAATGCAGGTGATATGATAGGACTATTCTTTAGACAACTCTAGAAGGGATCGGATTAGGAGTCGTTATATTTATTTATTTGAACACATAAATATTGGTACAAAGTGGCACCAGATATATATGCGCCACACAAATCTCATTTGATTTGTGTCAGGCGTACTTTCTCTATCTCTGTGACAGAGAATATATGAGTGAAGTTGACTATCTAATATGCGTCCAAAATCAATTCGCAAATAATCACATGGAGAGAGTGTTCTTAGGGTTTTAAAGGAATAGGTCTGAAAACAAGTTAACACTTTAACCGATGGTTCACCCAATGGCTGTATATGCACTGTCAACTATCTCTCTGTTTATGGATTTGAATATGCTCCTCCTAATTTTAGTGTGAGCATCATTATGTGGTATTCAGACTACATTTATACAAATTAGAATACCGTTACAGATCATTCATGTGATGTTGAAATTCTTAACAAAAATAAACACACACTGACAGTCACAGTGACTTCATACACTCAACAAGACATAATAGTATGTTCAACTTAGTTTCCTGTCGACGTATCATTCCACTATCTGCTGAACTACATAAATCATTTCAAAGTATCGACCATGGAAAGGATGTTGATTCTTACTCTATCAAACCTTTCAATAGCGTCCCCTTACAATAGAAGCATCGCAAACATGAAGACTTCATAAGACAATCAGATTAAAACACCCTGTCTCAGATCAATAGTCTTGTGTGTATCATAGGTATATAGTTTCGAATCACCAGTTTGCATCCTGGATCGTTCACACTACTGAAAACATACAAAAATACGTTTTACGACATATTTATACCAGTTAAATGTCAAATTTACTGATGACACCTGAGGAAACGTTCATTTTAAATGAATAAATGCACAGTAACTGCAAGGTTTATTCACACTAGATAGTCTCCTACAGTGTAAGGCATTATTCATGAGTTCTTATTAGTAAATAGTGCAAAATCAACTTCCTCTCCCCGATGACCGCTTTGGAGCACATAAAAATACAGACATCGTGTGGATTATGAGTAATGTTTGTGGAACTATATCAAAGCTGATAATTAGTAATCATGTGAATAGTTACGAAAATTCGAATAAAATTGATTCCAGACTCATGAATATGAGTAATCACTCTTTAGAAAATCTATTTCATTCACTTATCTACAAATTTATACGACCACAGCTTCCTTTAAGGTAGCCTCAACTCTTTGGTTATCAGAACACATTCCTATGTCATTACCATTGTAAATCGTACTTCGACTGGCATGATTATAATGTAGTTCAGGAACAATTCTTATATGTTTCTTTTAGACTTATTCAAGTATTCTCATTCATTCAGTGATTATTCCTTCGAAATACTTTAGCCTGCATTACCAGTTGTGAATCACTATTATTGAAAACTTTCCAATTATTTTGGAATGTTCAATCAAGGACACAGATATGTATGGAACTGGTAACAATGAGAACAGTTAATTCGATGTGCACTATACTCATTTCTATTTTTACTACTCATATATTTCTCTTATGTTGGTTTAATGTTGTTTTTTCTATGCATCGGACGAGAATTGGTGCTTTCAATGTGGTATGGTTGCCGGTATAACAAATTGTCATCGCTATTGAACATTTTATAATGAAATACCCAGATGGTACATTCTTCTAATTTTTTTTACTTTTTCTAGCATACATTATTGTATTTGACAGTTGTAACCTTTAATAAGTACTATATAATTTCATTATAGTTTGTGTAAAGTGTGATCGATAGATGAACTCACCAATTGGTACGTAAGACGCCCACCATCAAATCAACTCCCTTTCATCTTGTATGACTATGTCTTGCTTATTCAACAATCACAATTTCATATTTCGTATCAAACAGTATTCAGTTTGGTTACTCATGACTGCTATACTCTACTTACTGTTCGACAGTTTAGAGAACATTTTGATTTGAATCTGTACGAAATTACTTCCTACAACCGATTTTGTCAAAATCTGTTCCATTTACCCCATTCAATATAACAGAACACCAACTTCTGACATTTCTGCTACATCCTATAAAATTCTCAAAGTAGAATTCATTATCTTTTCTTATCAGTATTAATTATAGGAGTGTTTAATTACACAAACATATTTCTGTTGACCTCAATTGTTTACAGAAATATCAATGATTGAACTTTGTTGTCGTCTATCACCTCATTCTATCTCATTAATCATATAATATGGTATTCTCTATTCACTATAGAGGGTTAGTGAGCGTAATATGAATCTTACTTAGACTAAATCATGCCGCTTTCTAATAATAAGTTGTTGTTTATGTGACTGACAATCATTTACACATATTGACACGTGCGTGCAAAATAAAGATGAGTGAAATTCTCATTTTACAAAACAATACTACTTTACTAAACAGAAAATGTAGTGAAACAAATCTTTTGGCATCCGATTCACAGAAGGTCTTGCTCCACTAATGAATAAATACTGTAACCATTTACCATCTGATTTCAAATGAGTTTGATGGTCGTTTTCTCATATAATCATCTACTTTTCACGTCCTTACTTTATCAGTCCATGTAACGCTCATTGATAAGTTCGATTCTTTGAGACTCGACAAGTTATAGCGTCCTGCGTATTTTGGTCTATGAATGAGACGGTTGACAGTGTATATACAGCCATTGGGTGAACCATCGGTTAAAGTGTTAACTTGTTTTCAGACCTATTCCTTTGAAACCCTAAGAACACTGTCTCCATGTGATTATTTGCGAATTGATTTTGAACGCATATTAGATAGTCAACTTCACTCATATATTCTCTGTCACAGAGATAGAGAAAGTACGCCTGACACAAATCAAATGAGATTTGTGTGGCGCATATATATCTGGTGCCACTTTGTACCAATATTTATGTGTTCAAATAAATAAATATAACGACTCCTAATCCGATCCCTTCTAGAGTTGTCTAAAGAATAGTCCTATCATATCACCTGCATTCCTAGTGAATAAAACTTAGCTTCGCACTCCCAAAGTCATTTGACAATCACCGAAAGTCGCCAATAGAACACATCTCTGTCAACAATTATTCAGCAAACTAGTATCATCATTAAAATGATTTGCAACTTTGGTGAATAGACAATCGTAATTGAGTTTTCCTTTGAACGAAGTAGTTTATCAACGTCACTGTCAGAAGAACACAGGTAGACATCAATAAGTTCGCCTTCCAAGTATCCCTTCGTTATCTAAAATTCATTATTATTTGCTTTTTATTTGGATTAAAGTGTTACTTACTTACTGGTTAGCGTATTTTTAGCGAGTTGGTTTTCTACGGGATGAGGTCGCTAACCCCATGCCCAACCCTCCTCCTTTACCCGGGCTTGAGACCGGCAGTAACACCGCCGAGGAGCTACAGGCGGAGTGTTTCTACATTCATAAATAGCAACAACAGAAATAGTAAGGTATTACGAAGTAGATAGACGAAATGGAGAGTACCCTCACTATTCATATAAGAGCATAATTAAACACATTTATTTGTTTTATTATCCATTTAATAAATTGCCTAAATCACCACACATCCACCTTTTTCTTGGAATGGATTATCTTTTTTACTAGCATATCCTGAAACTAAACAATCTTTCTCACGATTCTGTTCCATACAAACAATCATTTCTTGTACACATTCAGAGACGGGACGACGATTTAAATTTGCTTCTTGACGTAATTGTTCAACTAGTTTACGTTGTTGACTTAAAGTTGACATATTTGTATTTTGACTAGACTGTCACTTTTGTTCAATGATAAATCCTTTAAGACAAAGAAGCAAAACAGACCAATATGTAGGATCGATTGTACTATTGTCAACATAAACATTTAAAGGTTATGAATATTTTTGGAATAGAGAGAAGTCAGCTAATGTAGTCAATTAATGGATCGCTAGATTGAACATTGTTCCATCTAACTGATTGGACCAACGTCGCAGTATCAGTCGATGGTTGTCAGTTGTTTATTGTGAATATTAGTCCGTAATTAGAGGAGAGTGTATTTATCAATAACTGTCAACATTAGCTAAACTGTACTTAGTAAAATCAGTAAGATACATCAATCTAAGCAGTTTCAATGAAGCTGTATGGGTTTTAATGATTATGTAAGGATGGCTCGTTGGTAAACTCTAGGAAGCCTTAAGAATCTCAGCAAGAGCCAAAGACATTCCATTCAATCACTGCTAGGGGAATATTCTAGAATGTCAACGTGTAGCTTCCCCATTGGATGGATAAGAATGACCTCTTTGTGTCTATTGGTTGTTCGAAATGATGATCTACTGTCACTCAAAAAAACTATATTTGCCTGAGATTTCTGTACTATATTTTGACACTGCTTTGGGGAATAAACTTCCTACTTACTAGTCTTCCGTCTTCTCTCTTGCGACGTTCAGGGTTCGATCGTTCAAGTAGTCTAGTAGTAGGCGGCATAGTAAGAATCAAAGCTCTAGATATAACAGATTATTTAATTCTAACCACTTCATTATTTCAAATCAGGACTAGTATATATGCATAGACTAGAAAATCCTGTAATATGATTATCGAATAATTCTTTCAAGATTTCATTTTACCGTGTAAATTCGCCTAGTTATTCCTGTAGTTGTAAACGGTCTATTTATAGGTAGATAATTTAGTCATTCAAGCAGTTCATCATTCTTTTCTGGATCAGGATTTTAACACTGTTCAGTGTAATTTTCTTTAAGTAGTTAAGATATAATTGATTAAGTTGTACTGTAAAATATCTTTTAGTATTGTTATGACTTGCTCAAGGTCGTCGCTAATTTGTTATGACCTTACAAATTAAACAAGGATGTAACTCGCGTGAATTATCCTCCAATAGAAATACGACTTCTCCGACCTTAACACAGTGACAATCAAGGACGTCCAATCAGTATGAGTAATCTCGCGTCCTTATTGGTCCTTCATCCGCCTAGCCCGTCAAAAAAATCGATCAATATTTACATCAATGTCTATATGTGTATTTCTATTTTCTCATCGAATTTATTTTTTTCTTTTCTTCTCTTTTTTTCTCATTTTTCTACATAAATTATAGGGATGTTTAGGACTGTAATTGATCAGTGTCTTATTGGTATATGTGTATCCTGTGAGTATTGCCTTGATATAGTCTTCATTCACAAGGATTATAAGCAAACATGGATAGTGGTTAACATTGGAATCCAGTTTGACTCGCGATACTTCGTCCTATTTAGGACTCGTCAGCTGCATGTACTTACATCTCAGAGTTGATGTTCACTCCGAGACTTGATCCCAATACCGTTCACCCCATCGCACCAGCAGGTGGCAATCAGGACTCATTAGCTCAGTGGATAACGCGATGGCGTTTGAAGCAAACGATACTGGGTTCGAGTTCGAGAGTGAATATCAACTCTGAAATACAGGTACATCCAACTGACGAGTCCCAAATAGGACGAAGTGACGCGCATCAAAATGGATTCCACTACTAGCCACTATCCATCTTTACTTATAACGAATAGATTGTTTAGAAATATTAACTATACTGTAAACAGATAAAATCATTTCGATTAAAGAATAAATCATAATTGTGTAAATTTTAGTTAATCATCTTCTGTATAATTCTCTAGGTTGAAGAGTTCATTTAATACACAAACTACACACTCGGAAATTCTAGAATTTTCTTAGTCTACCTACTAGCACTGATCGGTTGTGAATGGAATAGCAAGCTCGAATGACATTTTTTATGCATTTGTTTAACCCATGTTTAAAAGCAACGGTCTTCATATTGTTCCTTTCGAATCTTTTGTGTATTATTTTATACTACTTATTTATATTCAGTAAGTAGCTGTATCCAAGCAATTTGTACGCATATGTTGTAGTGAAAGCTTGTCGTGTGATATTCTGAAATATTTACATATACTTATAACACTTAATGTATTTATAATTAAAATTACTTTGTCTTGATCATTGTAGCAGTTGTTCACAATCTTATGCATTTACTTAACCCATATTTAAACGCAACGGTTTTTATATTGATTACTTTTGGTCAAATAACCAAAATCATGTTGAATTGAGCTGCTGAACGTGTGATCTGTGTATCATGACAATAAAGTCTGCCTACGGACAGTACTGCACTCCTTCTTTGTGTGGAGTTATGTCGGTGTCATTTCCAGTTGTACCAGCTTCGATTCATCAATTTCGATACGTTTCACTGTGAACCTACTTTTATGCAAACTAAATGAAACAGGAATCGCATGTATGTTGAAAGTATTGGGAAAATAATTAAACAAGAATTTGCAATCAGTAAAATATTGTAGTAAGATGATTGACAGCATTCAAACAATGGGACATCGGCCTCGCACCCGAACACCTGACCTCTTGAAAAACGGTATGAATGTCAGAATTTACTCAGCCAACAACTTTTAATATTGTGAGAATTCAGGATGAACGAACCTCTTCAGTTATTATTGTCATTGTAGGTGTTATTCGATAGGTTTTAAGAATGATGCAGTTGACCTGTAATAAGTTACACAACGTTTTCATTGATAAGGATGTTTTTGATGGTATAGTTGTCTGAAACAACCAGTACTGAAGATATATTTCTATGTCATCGGTTTCGCTCCATTTTAACTATGGATGGTCAACAAATTTTCCAACACATGCGTTAATCGCGAAATTGTGACTACAAGTTATGTGAGCTGTTGGTACGCCATAAAATGTTGTCAACACGTCCTCAATATGAGTGATGAGGAATCCAAGAATCAACATGTTGTTGATTTGAATGTTTTGAGCGATTATCTGAGCGATTAGCTGAATGGTTTACATTCTATACATATAAACCTTGGACCGGAAGGTTGACGTCCGTTGATTTCCGTTCACACCTTCACTTTTATTGTTAGTACAGATAAAAGTAATGAAAATTTCCAGTAAATACGTATCTACATGTGTTTTCATACAAAATCAGTCAAATCAATCAATCAATCAAGATCGCTTGTGTTAACCACTTTGGAAGAAGTTGAGAAACTTCAAGGTAACAATTGCGCACCTGAAAACCATTGAGTCAGTTGAATTCAGTTTGTTGATCTGAATCTGACACATTTCTGATATTCACAAATTGTGAAGAAATTCGTTTATAAGACGAAACCTATTTATTTGAGCTTGTTGATAACAGCATTCATGAGAATGCAGAACATGTGATCAAAGTGGTAACAACATACACAGTATAGTGTATAACACAAAAAAAACAATAATGGTAAGTTAATTCAGAACTGGTGGAGAACGTGATTGTCCGAAATATATCGGTTAAATGTATGCATGGCGAACATGAACCGTGAACGTAATAACTCAGATAATATTAGAAAACTATTTGATATTCTCCGTGTAGATTGTGTTAAATCAAAAAGTCTACTGAATAAGGTTTCTTTAATGCAATGACGCATGAAGAAGACACACACCAACAGTTACTAGCTGTTCAAAGACACAGATTGAACGAGGAATATATCTGTGGTATGATAACTGAAACCTGATGGTAGTTCGATGTCACCGTAGCCTATGTGTTAACCGATTTTTCAAATGCTCTCTCAGTTTATTTAATGGTAAACGATAAAGAGACTGTCTTCATGACTATTCATCAGAGTCATACAGACCAATATACTCGGAACGTATGATGACTCTACAAGAGAACGATATAATTACAATATTGATTCTTACTTGAAGCAAGACTCTCTGTCAATTATCAGGTAAAATATTTGTTTTCACTTCATTTTAGTTTTAGAAAAGTAACAATCTTTTGTAAAAAATGAATGTCTCATTCATCGGTATTCTGTGTGCATAGATGATTGTCAGTTAACTGAACACATAATTGATTAGAAAGCGACATTGTTTATTCTGAGATCCATATAAGGCTTACTACACAATAGATAATACCATATTTTATTAATGAGAAAGAAGATAGTGAAAGACGACCAAAGAATGTACAATCATTGATATTTCTACAGACAGATGAGGTCAACAGAAATATGTTTGCTAATGAGGCCTTTATATAACATACTTACGAATTAGAAAATTAATAACGCCTATGTAAAAGCATTTACGGGTTGTAAAGAAAATGGTATTTCTTGATTTTGTTCAATATTTAGTCAGATACATCTCAGAGAACTAAAAACGTTTCAGATCTCATTCCTGAATACATACAATTCATCATAACGAAAAGGGACCATTGCGTCATTAGGCTGGTTAGATAAAGTTAAACAATTCATGGTGAAATAACTGCTAAGCTTCGTCATCCTTAGATGATGAGAGAGAATAACTTAGGTCAACTATATCTGCCTTTGATCTTGAGTTCGATTCCATCACAGCCAGTTCCAGTTATCACAGTTTTGAATGAATAGATCATACTTACATTCGAGAATCGCTAATGCCACTATTGTGAACCTATTTAGTTTCCAAAGTATAGTGAATTGGTTGATATTGTGAAATGAATGCAAAAACTAATTTCCATCAACAAGTTTTAGAAGCACTTTTGAGAAGTTGCTACTAAAGAAATTCAATTGCATGTTATAGAAAAAGATCAACATTTAATGGTTCGTAAATAGATTATATGATTTCAAAGTGATTATGTTTGTCACACACTGCATTTGACAATTGAGAGATAGACTGTGTCAATCAAGCAAGTGTATAAATATAGTTGTTAGAGGATTGTCAGTTCAAGCACATTTTTCTTGATGCCGATTTCTCAGCACATTATATTCCAATAAGTTTGTTTAATGAAAAAAGGAGAGGAGTGAGAGGAATCGAAAACCTCATACATATGTTGAGTAGATAAACTACGTGGCATTGAATGTGATGTCATTTTGAGAAGATTAGGAATGTCTACAGCGTTTTCAGTTACAAACATATATGCCAATACATGTTACCGATTCATGGTTTATATGTAATAAGATAAAACCTGTTTGGCTTTAAAAAGACATTGGATGTCCATCGACAACCATATTCATTATGATTTCATAGAAAAAATGATGACTAACAGTAAAGAATGGCAGTTTATCTGCAAGAATTGAAAAAGTCTAACTGTTAATGTCGCGTCACTCCTTGAAACATATAACCTCTTTATGTAATAAGTTTTTCATTTCTATCTGATCAATAGGACACGTTTTTATCTATTTTGTTCTGAAAATCTATTAACGCTCGATAGTGTAATATGGTGGACAAATAGAATGAGTATGGCTTTGTTCAGAAGTTACAATCTCCTATCAGACAAAGCTGAAATCGTCTTAAATATTAAAGTATGACTTTTGAAGTGCAATCAAAACAGCTTGTGCTACTTTTATCTTAGTCAGTCAAATGAAAACAAAGTACAATTGACGCCTAATTAACAGATTATTACAGGTAACAAACTGTTTGTTCGAGAACACATAAGCACACAATTTGAACTACAAGTTAACCAATCATTTATTTTAAAGTATGGTTAATCATACTCAAGAGAACTTCCATCAGCAAGAGTTAGCGATTTCAACCAACGGTGAATAAAGATGAGTTCACCTATCATCATTATTGGTTAACAATGAATATATGAATTTATCAAATGCGATCTTTTTATTGGTCACTTTGAATCATCCAATAAGAAAAAACAACCAAACACTTAAAATGTCTATATAAACATGAAAAATTTTATTAAAATTTGACTTGCAACTTTGAACGAGATGATGAGGTGAGTATTAGCTGAACACACGAAGTGAATGAGTGTATCCTACAAATTGAAATATGATTCAATGATATAATGTTGTTCTCTTTATTTGGACCATTTTAGGTACAATTTCTATTCTGACATTTCAATATCATTTTATCTGGTTGTCGTCTTACTGTACAAATGCCTTCAGTGCCAAGACGTCTGTCAACAACCTGATTTACTAAAATATGAAAAAGTGATTTACGTAAATAATTCATACCTGTATGTAAGTAATCAGTCAAAATTCTAATATACATAATCAGTCTCTTCATTATAAATACACAATGAGAATTGCTCTTAATCAACCTAATCCATTAAAGATTGGAAATTTATTAAAATCATCTACTCAAGAAGTGAGTTGATTACATTTTGTAATAAACCTACATATTCTCATCTTTATAGGAAGTTAAACCAAATTTTCAGTTTAAATATTATGAAAATCAGATCGATAGTTTTGAAGTTTTCTCTACTGGTAAGTCAATAATTTCCGTTGAGCTAAAATTGTTACCGAATTCTCTTGATCACATTTCATTTTATGAAACAAAGTGAATTCTATTGGCTTCAATGAATCAATCTTATGCTCCTTGTCACATGCAAAACTTCTTTGGACAACTTTACTTGTTCAAATTGTTGAGAGATATCAACTCACTGAAGACATTGTTGAATGGTTGCGTAATTTCGTGGATTGATTGAAGTTAAATATTAACAGCGTTGAATGCCGACCAGATCAGTGGTCTAGTGATTAAGCACTCACGCACGAGACTGGAATGCCCTGTGTTTGAAAATCGCGAGGTGGGATTGTGAGTGCGAATTGCTGAGGAATATCACAATAGGACAAAACGGCCGTCAAGTGATTTCAGGTTTTCCATGGTGGTCTAGCTCCAGTCGACTCATGATTTCAACAATATAAAAAATGGTATGACAAATTACAGCAAACTAAATACAGTTTATGTAACTCTTTTGATTATTTAATCGAACATTATCAATCAAGTTACGTGTTTTCATTGAATAAATACAGGTTTCTTACGTATATATCAAGGAGACTATATCGGAGGAATTGAAATTTCTATACCAGACTTATTTGGTTGTGAAGCAGTGGATTTGAATGGAAGTGAGTTCTTATATTATTCAGTTATAGTTCATTTTGTCTCTTATTCTCACATTTATTTTACATAAATAATTTAGTATTTCACCTGATTATTACACAAGAGTTGACCAGTACACATTGATTGTTTTGTTTGTTTGGTTTTCACATGAGAACATGTGTTTGCAACACGTAGCGAGTAAAAATGTTAAATAAAACGGAGATTCACCTCGAAATAAATACATATTAATTGAGTGGAAATGATAAGCCAAGTGATGCATTTCGCAGAGTAAAGAATACCTACTCTACAGTATATCAAAACTTCAAAGTAGAAGTTGTCTCATCGACACGATACTTCTTGGTAGACTAAATGAATCACACAGATCACATATGCAACAACAAGAGATATTTTGAGAGAATTCACTTCGGATTATTGAAGTCCATGAACTATCAAATTATATCTGATGTTTTTCAATGTTTTTCTTTCTTTTACTCGACTCATAAAATTTAGTGTCTCTGAGTCGTTGTCTGTTGATCATAGATTTTCCAAATCTATCTCTGTAATCATATTCGTATGATTGTGAACTTCGAATAAAGCATTTCCTGAATAACTAATCAATGGAGTAGCATGAACAGTCCGCTAGTACTAGATGTTTTACATGAAGGAGAACACCTAAGACATCAAGGTGACATACATTCATTTTGGACAGTTATCAGAATTGATGAATCACAATTTTGTATGGGTATTGTTGGATAGATAATGAAGGTCTCTTACTCAGTAAAAAAGCTCCAGGAACAAATTTTACAGGAGCGAAATATTCTTCTAAATTCATTATATCGTTGAAATGATAATATTCCTTGAAACCTCATCAGAGATGATTGAGCGTTTAACTACACCGGTCCATTTAAATCTGGGAATGAAGATGATGTCTTGTATGCAAAAGCGGTTAGTATTAAAATGTACATTTACCTCCACAGACAGATATTCATTGGAAACTTCTTTAAACATCAATTTCGATTTTCATTATTTCAGTGGATTTCATCGTTGTCAGATGGTATTTCGCAGAAGATGAAAATTGTAATCGTAAGTCAACATCAATTGATCGTTTGAGTACATGTGGAGTCAACATGCTTACATTTTGACTGATTGTGATTGCGTATAGTTTGTGATATTTGATTCTTCTCAGAAACTGACAAATTAATTATTTGATACTTTTCTGGGAAACGAGAGTAGAATTATATGTGAAATCCAATCACCGTTTGGTTACATTGATTAAGGCTCAAGGACAGTTGACAGAAACTGGAAGAGACTGTATCTAACAAATGATAAATTGGTCATCATTGATGAATTAAGTTACAATCTAAATTCACTTGTGAGAAAACGAATGCAGAAATTCTTTTTCGTTTACAGGCCTCAATGAAACTTCATGAGAAGTCTGAGTTTCAAAATAAGTGAATTGTGTTGTATATACGTCAAAAAGCCATTTCTGTACACAATACATTCACCTACACATCCATTCATTGCATAGTCATTCCAAAATTTTATCCATTCAAATTAAGAAATCATTAAGACCACACATCTAAAGGTACTCGTTTCTCATCTACAACAAATAAACAATATGGTCAGAACCAGCTGGTCGATTGAAGTAACTATATATTCCGCAAACAATTAAATTCCGAAGTTCCATTCGTAAACAAACACGCCACAGCTCATGTCATGTGTACTCAAAGTCGATTTTTTCAGGGGGGGTTTTAGGATAAATACTTCCTATATAACGATACCTCTTCGATTATCAAATGTTATTGAAAAGCTTGGCGATATATTGTTTCAACAATAATAAAACGGTAATACAGAAATTAGGCATTTGAGATTCATTTCGAAGGATGCATGCTCGTTATAATCACATGATATTCACTTCAGTGTATTGATCATCAATTCGACAGAAGAAAGTCTATATATCCACTGAAATCGCGTCACTTTGCGAGTAGCCATAGAAAGTGTTACATTTAACAGTAATTTGATTAATATTTCTCTTTTAAATGGTAAGTATCGAGAGTCTTCTAATTGTAGCGGTTAAAGCGTCGGTATTTTGTCTGATATATCCGAGTGGGAAAATATCAATCTACTATGAGGACGTAAGTTGAATGAGTATATAAATTTTTTCAAGTAATTCAGTTTAGTCTACTACTTTATGTTAATCAATACTGTCTAATGCATCGAGTTACATTGAATACGATTGAAATTAATTAACATTTTATAATGTGCTGACAGACTAATTGACACTATTATTATTCTTTTAATGACACACTTTATCTAAGCACTGGTTGAATACAGTTAATAATTAGAAGTGAAGTGCCTTCAGAAGGAACCATGATATCTTCTTACCAAATAGTATCAAAAAGTATATGTTAGAGTACTGTGCGGAAAGAGTCGTATTCTGTGAAGCTGTATTTCGTCTTCTGAAGATAGACTGTTCGGAACGTTCACTGTTGAATATTCTGAGCATAGCATCCTTGCAGTTATTCACAATCACATTTCAATCCAACTGATGTGGATATTCATCTTACAGTTTGTTGCCTCATTTCCATGGTACATAGATAGTTAATTGAACTTGACTGAATTTGACAACTTTAGTAGTTCATAATACATATGTAGACTACGTGGTACCTACTCCTAAGGAAATTGAGAGTATCAGTATCTCTAGTGTTAGTGTGTTTGAGTGTCTTTGAGTAAGATAATATGAATGACGACATATTGATTCAATGATTAATTGCTTTTTATATGGAAGCTTGTGTGCTGACAGACCTTCACTTGCACTTCAAATATGTTTTATTAGGTTCCTACGAAAATTGATGAAAGTCAACTGCTAACTAAAATGAGAGGTATTTTTTGGTGCAAAAAAGGTGAGAAACATTTAAACGAAAGTTGTTAACATTTTGATATACAATGACGTACACCATTAACCATCCGTATTCTCAGGCTCACTGAAACAGATTTCTCCAGTAAAATAACTAAGGTGTATGAATATCTATATCGTAGTGTGTAAATGGATATTTGGAGACGTTTCTTGTTCATGCTTATCATGCTTATTGACTGATAGAGACAGGGATATATGAATGACGGTACTAGTAAGACATTATATCTACACATTTAACAATTCGCTCACTGTACGACAGTTACACTTGTGGTCCTAAGTTATATCATCACTCAATGAAGAATGAAATCTGTTTCGTAGGAAGCAAATGAAGGTAATGGTACTTGGAACTGACATTTCCCATATAAAATGCCCAATTGTTATGATTCGCTGAGAGAATCATGTGTTGTTGACAGATGAAACTGAGTTTGGAGACAAGCATTGAGTGTAAGTGATTAGGTGGGATATAATGTTTTCTGGTTGAAAGTGAGAAAATGCACTGAATGTACCGTCAAGTGGTGTATGTTGATCAGTTGAGTCAATACGCACAGTATGCACATATGCCAATAAGAGACCGACCAGTTGCAGTCCTAACATATCGATGGGAAAATTCAAAGAAACAATACTAAATGAAGTTATGAGAAGTGTTTCAATTTCTTGTTTTGACTGCTCTTTACATGGTGCAAATAAATTGTTATACTTAAAAGAGAAATCATATTTTTCAAGTGTCCTTTTCTCTTCACTTTATCATATAAGATTATTTAGATAGTAATACATTTGTTCCTGTGAAATGGATCAAAAGTGGAACGTTAATAGAGTATGAACCGATGGGGGGTATGTTAAAAATTATCCATTTTGCACTAACCATTTTCACATTTAAATACATCATTTTGTTTCCAACAATTTAAACATTCTACAAGCAATTTTGTCCAGCTATCAAATAATATCTAAGCATCCGTGTCAAATGACTTTTCAGTTACCTTTATTGAATACACATTGATTCATTGCTGAATAATAAAAATGATCAAGGAGCCATTTCGAACTGATAATGAAGTCTTCACTTTGATGAATTCTACTTTAACACAGTCACAAAACGATAGATAAGATGACAAGAGCTTCGAAAACATTGAGCGTTAGTTAGTTGACTGTGGATTGACCAGAAAACGTCTGTTTTGTCTTTCAATTCATGTGATATTGAATTTTACTGACGTGTTGAATTTGCTGAAACTTTCCATATAATTGTTTATTGAAGACGATTGACTAATTTTCGATATTCTCTTCTTTGTCATACGTGTCCGATTAATTGATGGTTTAAACAAGCACGTCTCCAAACTACGATTTATCATAGCCAGTGATAGAATTTATTTCACAGTGTGAAAATCCAATGCAGTCTGTTTTGCTATGTCCAGTGAGAGTATCGTGTGTACATACCTGAATGAAAACGGTCATTGAAATCCACCAATTTCATCTGTCAAAATTGATCGTTCGTACTTGACATTCAATGTGTTTCCATTCAATTGAAACGTTCTGTGTTGCAATGTTAGTTGAATTGAAAGTGTACTAAATATTGCATGATGCATCGTGATGACAATTTTCCACGAAAAGTAATAGTCACTTATTTCCGAAATCACTATCATATTGTAGTAACCTACTTTTCTCGACGAGAACGCGATTGGTATAATGGAAACATTTATTATTATAAACAATTGTACCAGTTATTGTTTTACTGTACTCGTTTTGTTCAACTGTACCAAAATCACTTTTGTTCCGTTGTCCATCTTGTTCGTGAGAACTATCTTATGCTCTGCCAGTTTGAATGTACTCTTTGGTATATCTCGGTATTCTTTCGATACCACGAGATTGCCAATAGATATATCCTATCCAATAAGTCTTCTAGTTTTCGGCCTATCGAGGAATCGAAGTCGTTATCTGGCGCCTAATATTATTGTAGTGGTGATCATAGTCTATCGTGACTCGACACCCATCTACAATATCATCGAATTGTAGCTATATGTTATATAATTCTCTTTACTTTTGTTTGATAACTTGAAATGAAATCGCTTGACTCTTTTCACAGAATCTTGTGCAAAATACAACACCTCCGAATCATGTCAAAATGCAAGACCATCGGATATAGCATGTATTTGGTGTGACAAAAATAACACATGCATTGATATTTATTATCAGAATACTGATTACCTGAAGGAAAATAATTGCCGTGTTAAGGTTAGTGCTTTTTCGTCTTTTTCAATGTAACCAAATTCTTTATTTCGAGTAAAAAGACTTAGCCTGATGAACGGTTTAGTGTTACGAATAAGAACTGACTTGTATTCTTCCCTCAGTAGCTTAACTAAAACTGCATACGTTGGCGATATCTAATCCGATATGAGTACAAAGCTTTCTTATCATGGATAGAGTGAACAATGGATCGAAGAGTTGTTTAACACTTGTTCTCCAAAAACATAACAATTTTTCAGCTCACTGAATGTATGGTTATTTCAAATATACACTATGAAACTATCCATATGGTTTGCTATAAAATACCAATGTAACCAATTAGAGTGAAGAAGCGTAACTTGTTGAACATTGCGTACTATATCTTAGTAATCAGTGAGAGTTTGTAGACGCCCATTACTGAAGACCAGAACAAGGATTTCTGATTCTCTGTTGAGAAATTGATAACCTGGATGGATTGTTACAATAAAGCTATCAAGTATAAATTAATTAATTAATATTTCCGTTATGATTAGATATGACATCCAGGACACAAATTTCATCACACAAATGGGTCATCAGTTAGTTGTAGGATAGTGTGTACTTATCACGCTGATTGTCAATTCCGTAATAGATGTTCTAAATGATTGTACAACTGCACATTGTGTAACTAGTAGTTGAATTCCTTACTCTCACTGTTACTGACAGTGGTGTACAACGATTAATGAATTAATCGAACAGTATTTCATGTAGTTAGTTCCCTTTATGAATTTAAATAAAGACTAAAATAAATATTGATGCAGAATAATATGAATTCATTATATTTCGTGTTTTCTCATCAGCTGCTTACAACCAAATATGCATTATAGTTTTAGCATTAGGGTAATAAATAGGATGGAACGGCTGGCATAAGTGAATGTAAAGGATTGGAATAACAAATGATCATCAATGATAACTATATATATATGTGCAAGGAAAGGTCAGAGGTTATTAGGTATTAGAATGAAGGGTGGCGTAATAGTTCAGTGGAATTCAAAGACAGATAAGATCGAAAGTGTGATTATTTTAGTAGTAATTAAAACAATTAGGGTGGGTTACGTAATAATTGAATAATTTTTAGAGGTAGTTGAAAACAATTAGGGTTGGTTACGTAATAATATAGTGAGAAGAGACAAATGAGCACTGTTGAGAGCCCTGGACCCTTGCAGCCTCGGTTTCTTAGGAACATGCTCAGAAATGCGGACGTGTATTTAATGCGGACAGTATTTAATGATAAATGACAAATGCTAGGGTTTGTTTATTCAAATGAGACCGGATGTTAACGATTCGAGTACGCAAACACCAATCAAACACATTCGAACAACGTCGGCGATCATGGAAGTTCAGGTGAGAGAAACGTTAAAGGAAACTACCATAGTAACTGATCAATACTTGGTATATATTTGATATTTTATAATAAATTCCACTGTTTTGTTTTCCTTTAGCATACGACCGACGGAATAACCGAAGAGAATGGACAGAACAAATCACTCCAGTATTTATACATTGTGATACCGCTGGTCGTTTCCTTCTTTGCTTTATGTATCGGTTGTGTCATTTGGAGATGGTTGTATATGAAAAAGAAAAGGAATTTATAATTCTCAGAAAGATCTTACGATTTGTTCTTCTTATTATTATTGTGGCCAAGATGTTTCTATTTGTATTTCATTAGAAAACCGCTCGATTGCATTGCTCATTTCAATAGGTTGAACGATTTCTTTGTGCAACTATGTGCATTCCTACGCTTGTTTACGTATTACCTGATGTATTCCTGTTAATAAAATATCGAACGTGACTTTTCACATTTGCCTAATTGTTTTCATTCAATAAATACTGATCTATTTTACAAGTGTCTTACAGTGTCTTATTAGTGTTATGTATACGAGATTTTGTGATAATTGTAATCACTAGTGAGTTTGTTTTGAATGTCCATTTTCTTGAAGTCTTACAAATGAAACATATCACTTGAGATTACTGACAGTCATTAGTTTTAGCGAATCTGTCGTCAAACCCTTCCAATTCATAATTAAGTACTTCCCTGCCAACATGACTTGATTATTCACTGTCCATTAAATACTGAGTGACAATCTATTGTTGACTTAGTGTTATCTATAGTGATTATGATTTCTTCCACTATTTTATTGTTCCGAAGTTTGCTGTAAAGCCGATTTAAAGGGTGTTGATATTCAGAATCTTGGACATATTTTGGACTTTTACTGAAAATTCATCAAAGTGATGATGTACTTTGAACATATGGAACACCTATGGTATATTTTGTACTTATTACTTTGTTTGTTGGTTCGGCTTCGAGAAACTAACCGATGCTGTACATGTTTTTTGCCATTGGGCATCAAGGAATGTTGAAGACCTATTCTGAAACGTAGATTTGCGCTCTAGATGTGCTTAGCTTTCTACGCTTGGTTATGTAGCAGTACATACAGGACCACGAGAGTGCATGCCAATCATTTTTACGTATTACTAGTCAGTATTCCACATTTCATTATTTGTAATCACCACACACAAGCACCCACCACGAATCCACACAGAATCAAATAGAACTGATTGTTATAAACAATTTCTCGGAGAATGCCACTGTGTATAAAATAATTCACACTTCTTTCAATCATTAGTATTCTCCAACTATCAATTACCTTTCAAGTTCCTATGAATAGCCATATCTTACTTTTGTAATTGTGGCATAGTTGAGTTTCGTTGATTCCAGTTAATTTCATAGGATATCAAAAACGTTCAGTTGACAGAATGTCACTTATAGTTAAATACTAACGATTGATAGAAATTAACAGTAGTAAGCCAGCTCTTTTGGATTGATTAAATATAATAAATAGATCCTTATATACAAATACACTATGATAATCAGAAGTATTTGACTTGTAGTATAAACTAGTAATCCCAGGAATAATGCAATCTAATCAAGAAGTAATAGATGAGCACAAGCGAATGTATTGTATTAGGAATTCAAAATCACAACAGTCATCAATACAAAGAAGTCATTGATTCATTCAAACGTCACATCCTTCACAGCTCAAATTGCAGTGTAAGCGTCTGTAATCGATTGTTCGTCTTCTTCTTAAGTTCATCTTACATCTGTCTGACATTGTAGACTCTGTATTATCTAGAATGCACTCATTCGTACTAGAATTAACAATCAAAATGGGAACAGACTCACCTGGGTTCTGGTATTGTATTTAATCAACGTGTCGGTTATGTATAGTCAAGTCATTGATATCCAGATTTCGCACCATAGATTTTCCAACATTCTTCACTACGATCTCCGTGGCTGGTCGAAGATTATTCCCACGATAATATGTAACTTCTGCAGACTCCAAACACCTCATATTCGAACGGGGAATTCTTTCTTTTAATAGCTTTGATGGAGTGTTTTTCGTCACAGCATGCTTAGCATTTCTATATTGAAGTAGAAATATATCTACTCCCCTCTCCAGTTCATTAAATGTTGAAGCAGCAATAGAATCATTAGCAATTTTTAATGTTCTTACGAAATTTTCTGCCTGACCATTAGAACAAGGGTGTCTGGCAGCCGTAAACAGATGACTGCATCCTACACCATTCAAACAATTGGTGACTGCATCCGCAGCGAAATGAGAGCTATTATGAGTCACTAACACCATGGGAACTCCTTCTCGACTAAACACCTTCCTAAATGCTTGGATTGTGAAGTCAGGATTCGGTGAAGTTGTGAAAAAACATCAGGCCACTTCGAAAAAGAATCAACAATTACAAGTGCACAGTATTTGCCAAGAAATGACCACAGCAGTCTGCATGAATTCTCTGCCAGGCCTCAGACGGTACTGGCCATGGAGTCCACTTCGAAGACTGACTTTTCAGCTTATGACATTTCTCACAATTTTTTGCTGGACGACATATATCTGCATTTATCTCTGGCCACCAACATGTGAGTCTGCCAAGGACTTCATTTTCTCAACACCTAGATGTCCACTATGAAGATCATCAAGGACAGGTTTGTGTGATGAAGGAGAAATAACAACACGATCATTTAGACACAAAATACCGTCAGGAGTAGTGGATTACTCGTCCCGCTTTGAATAATAGACAGGAAATCTACGTTTCAGATTAGCATTCCAACCCTTCCGTATAGCACTGAGTATACATCCAAAGTATCTACGAGTTTCTCTAATGAGATCTGGATGTCTCACCTGTACAGGTTGCACTAACAAGCAGTCTGAGGTATTAACAGGTCTATCTTGTAATGATTGTCGAGAAATGTAGTCAACGTGTTGAATTTGTTTTGCACTCCTGTGCTGAACCGTATAGTCATAGGCAGTCAAAGCAATACTCCATTGTCGAACTATAGCAGCTGATGAACGTGCCAAGGATTTTTCAGGATGATAAATGAACTTTAAGGCTTCATGACTAGTAACAATGGTAAACTTCTTTCCAGATAAATATTTATGAAGTCTTTTAACATCCCAAAACACAGCTAATGCTTCTCGCTGCAATTGTGAATAACCTTGTTCAGTAACACAAATAAACACAAATAACTGGTCTAACATTTTGTTCCAAAACTGCACCAATACCCACAGGTGATGCGTCAGTAATAAGTACAGAATGTACATCGGGTGAGTAAGTTCGAAGAGCAGCATCACTTTGAAGAAACTTTAGCAGACTTCGTAGATATGACTCTTGTTCTTCACCCCAATTGAATGAATTGGATGTCAATATATTAAATAAGCAATAATAATACTTGAAGCAAAGTGAACAGTAGTTTTGCATAATGACTGAAAGTATCCTATCTTGCCACATTTAAAACATTTAGCATTACGAAATGTACATGAATTACTAGAATAAAGTTTGCCACAAGATAAGCATATACCAAACTTTTTCTCACCTTTCTTGTTTGCTTTGCAGTCCCTTGGTGAAACACCTTTCATATTTCCACGAGAATAAAAATCACGATTAAACGAACCCAAATTTAATCGACCCTGAGATTGCATTTCATCATGATGACTAAGCAAACTATTAGAAATTTCTATCGATTGAATATCAAGCTCATTCACTGCTTCGTAGTTAATACATGCAGTTCTAGCATCTTGAAAGTAACAGTTCGGCATTCTTAACAGATCCTTTTCCAGACCTGGTATGTTAATTCCTCCAATTAATCGATCTCTCAGCTGCACATGAAGTTGATCACCAAAATTGCACTTGGCAGCCTGTCTTTGCAACTCAATGATGAAGTCCTTAACCTTCTGGTTATTCTGACGAATCATCTTATGAAAGTTTGCTCTATTACGACATTCAGAACCGATGAACTTCACATGATTTAATAGTAATTCCTTGAGGGTTGTATATGGAAGTGAGATCGGCTTATCTGGATATGCCAAGGTTTTTAGTAAACTGTAGGCTTCTTGACCGATGAATGTAAGAAAATGTGCCACAATTTCGTCACCCTTCATATCTTTCTTGGTCATGCTCCAAATCTCAAACCTTTCAAGATAATCCTCAAAAGCTTCAGAAGTTGAATGAATGTCCAACTGTTGTATCGCAGGCCACATCGCGACGCCAATATGGTAATCAGAAGTATTTGAATTGCAGTATAAACTAGTAATCCCAGGAACAACGCAATTTAATCAAGAATTAATAGATGAGCACAAACGAATGTATTTTATTAGGAATTCAAAATCACAACAGTCATCAATACAAAGAAGTAATTGATTTATTTAAACATCACATATGCATATCGAGGAGACAAACAAAACTGGTCGATCAACCAGTTTATCAGGTCATCTTTAACTACAATTATCTTATACAAAAGCTGTAATTTTGTATAACAATGGCTTTTAGGTTAAACAATGTTTACTGCTGAACTACAACGAGCAGACTTTTAGCCTAGTTTTGATTATAATCTATATGAACATTTTAGATCCTCATTTTGAAGTTTCAGTTCATGGAAGTCATAGGCTCTTCTTGCACTATACTTCCCTCAGACTATGGTTCAAAACGATCTAATGTCTAATACAAGCTATTCTTTTAGTCAACTTTAAGTTACACAACATCGTTACAGACATCATTAACTGTTTCACACTCAATTACTTCGTATTAAAACTCATCATTAATTAACTAGAACTCATTTCTAAATAGAATTTTGGCACAAATGACCATACTCTTATTGGACAGAACGTTTTTCTTACCTTCCAGCAACTCATGGTGCTTAGTTCCAGAGTCAGAATAGAATATTCAGACGTAATGTCTCTATCTCTGTGACAGAGAATATATGAGTGAAGTTGACTAACTAATATGCGTCCAAAATCAATTCACAAATAATCACGTGGAGACAGTGTTCTTAGGGTTTTAAAGGAATAGGTCTGAAAACAAGCTAACACTTTAACCGATGAATCACCCAATGGCTGTATATGCACTGTCAACTATCTCTCTGTTTATGGATTTGAACATGCTCCTCCTAATTTTAGTGTGCGCATCATTATGTGAATGGTTGCGAAAAGTTCAGCAAATTTGTTTCCAGATTCATGTATATGAGTAATCACTCCAGAAAATCTATTTCATTCACTTATCCACAAATTAATACGACCACAGCTTCGTTTAAAGTAGCTTCAACTCTTTGATTATCAGAACACATTTCGATGAGTTTACTTGTTAAATGTGTAGATATATTGTCTTACTAGTACCGTCATTCATATATCCCTGTCTCTATCAGTCAATAAGTGTTATGTCTCGTACCTTGATTCTTAATATGCCGCGAACTACTTGACTACTTGAACGATAGAACCCGCAAACGTCGCAAAAGAGAGAAGACAAGGACTGGTAAGCAGGAAGTTTATTGTCCCAAACAGTGTCAAAATATAGCACAGAAATCTCGTGTATTTATAGTTTTTGGCTGAAAGTAAATTATCATTTAGGTCAACCAATAAGCACATAGGTATCAAACTAATCCATCCAATGGCGAAGCTCCACGTTGGCATTTCTAGAACATTCCCCTAGCCGTGATTGGATGGAATGTCTGCGGCTCTTTCTGGGCTTCTTAGAGCTTCCCAGAGTCTACCGACGGGCCGTCCTTACACCTCCCCCCTTTGAAGTTTGTCATGTATGACTTCCTTTTAGGATCTACTTGTAACATTTCTGTTGCTCTCCTTTTTCTACTCAGCACCCTTGTCGGCTGTGCGTTTCCACTTTTACGCTTTCTAAGTCTTTGGTTGCGGCATTCTTCCGGGCTTTCCTGAGTTATATCCACCAGCAGGTGCAACGGTAGTCGTGTATCTGTCGCTGTTCTATGATCTTTCCTAATCTGATTAATGTGTCTGACACACTTCCCGTCCCTTGTCCGGACTAAATAGAGTACCTTCCCAATCCGCCGTTCTATGACGCCCGGTTTCCATTTCTGACCGCCTTGATACCATTTTACCATTACTTTCTCTCCTACCTTCAAGCTGCGGTCGCTCGTCTGATACTCTTGTTCAGGTTTCGTTGTTTTCTTGGGTGGTAATATTTTGTCAAATATCGTCCGGATTTTCCTTCCAAACATACATTCTGCTGGTGACTTCCCTTCTGGCACCACCGGGTTAGGTGTGACTCTGTAGGTCATTAGGAATCTTCTGACCACCTGTTCCGGGTTACCCTCTCTTCCCCCCTTCAACAAAGCTCTTTTAATCGTATCTACAAACCTCTCAGCTTGTCCATTGGATTGGGTATGGTATGGGGGAGACTGAAGGTGCCGTATACCATTTTCGCTGCAAAAACGTTTGAACGTTGAAGACGTAAATTGAGTACCATTGTCCGTTACTAAGATTTCTGGGACGCCAAAACAAGCGAATAGACTTGATAATTTGGAAATTGCGTTTTCCGACGTCGTACTTCTCATTTCATATACTTCCGGCCACTTTGTATAGGCATCCACTATGACTAAAAAGTTCTTTCCATGTATCGGGCCGGCGAAATCCGCGTGTAATCTTTGCCAGGGCCCATCCGGTTTCGGCCACGGTTGTGGTTTTACTTTCACTGGGTACTTCGCCGCTTCTAAGCATGATTCACAGGTTTGGCACAATTGTTCTATCTCTTGGTCCATGGAAGGCCAGTACACGTAGCTTCATGCCAGTGATTTCATCTTACTCATACCCGGATGCCCAATATGGAACTGCTTGAGTACTCGTCTTCGGAGAGTGCTGGGGATGACAATGCGTTGGCCAAACATGATACAGGAATCGACAATTGTGAGAGATTCTCGTCGACGGAAGTATTGTAAAATCTCTCCTTGCAGTCGTTCTGAAGGCCACTTATTGAGTAGAAAATGGCGGATAGTTTTCAAAGTATTATCTCTTTTGCTTGCTTCTTTAATATTTTCGTATGTAATCAGCAGGGCAGCAACAGCACCTGTTAACACAGCCTGAACTTCCGCTTCAGCTTCTACTGCGGCGACCAGTACATCTTCTTCATGTTTCGTCTGGGAACTAATCAGCCTGGAAAGTGCATCAGCTTGTCCAAAATTCGTCGTAGGATGGTATTTAATCTTGAAATCATATCCCAAGAGCGTTGTTGCCCATCTCTGTAAGCGGTTAGCTGTATAAACAGGAATACCCTTCTTGGACCCAAAAACTGTTAGTAGGGGTTTGTGGTCTGTTAATAATGTGAACTGCCTACCAAACAACATTTTGTGGAACTTTTTAACCGCGAAGATAATGGCTAGTGCCTCCTTCTCTATTTGACTGTAGTTTCTTTCTGTCACTGTCAGTGATCTGGGTGCGTGGGCAATGGCTTTCTCGGACCGGTCAGGGTAAATATGTGAGATCACAGCTCCTATTCCATAGTTCGATGCGTCTGCTGCAAGTACGATAGGGAGTGCTGGGTCATAATGCGCAAGCAGTAGGTTTGAGGAGAGCAGCTTTTTCAGCTTTGAAAATGCATCCTGACATTCTCGTGACCAGACCCATTTGGTATCCTTCTTTAGCAAATCATTTAACGGTGCGCGCCAACGGTGCAGATCCGGGAGAAAAACACCATAATGGCTAATCATTCCCAAGAAAGAACGCAGGGTTGTTACATCAGTTGGTGGGGGCATTGTCTTAATCGCTTTAATGTTTTCAGGGTCAGGTCTCCTTCCGTTCTTGTCAATTATAAATCCCAAATAATGTACCTGCTCCATGTAGAAATCGCATTTTTCAGCACGCAATCTAAAACCATAATCCTCTATCCGTTTCAGGACAGTATCCAGTTTTTTATCCAAGTCTGCATAATCTGTACCCATAATAAGTATATCGTCCAAATAGGCAGCAGTGCCAGGAATGTCCTGTAACATGGTATCCATGACTTGTTGGAAAATTGAGGGTGCTGTCTTTACCCCAAAAGGAAGTCTGTTATATCGGAATAATCCTTTATGCGTGTTTATCGTTAAATAATGCTTGCATTCTTCAGCAACTGCAATCTGTAAGTAAGCTTCTGATAAATCTAGCTTTGCGAAATACTTTCCTCCATTCAGTTTCGCGAACAAGTCTTTTGGTACTGGCAATGGATACTGGTGTGCTTCCAGTGCATCGTTTAGTCCTGTAGAATAATCTGCACATAGCCGGATGTTTCCGTTAAGTTTCTTAACAATCACTATTGGTGCCGCCCAATCAGAAAAATTTACTGGTTCTATAATTCCGCTTCTTTGGAGTCGTTCTAATTCCTGCTCAACAATTGGTAGAGCTGCGTAAGGTACGGGACGTTTAGGTCTGAACACTGGTCTTGCTCCCGGCCTTACGGTTAGTAGTGCTTTCACCTTTCTGCATTCCCCCAATTCTTCGGTGAATACTTGACTATGTTTCTGGAGGACCATGTTTCTCAGGTTTTGCTCAGTGGGTACACCCGATTTCACCCGACTACATATATAATTAATAGGCTGGTTAGCCAGCTGTAGCATTTCGATTAGGTCAAGACCAAGCAAATCTATTCCTGGACTTCCTGTGAGATATACTTTCGCGTTCTTCTGTACATCACCTTTTCTAACTGGACAGTATATCTCTCCAACAATATCTAACTTTCCTCCAGATGCACTGTGTGCTAACTGAGTTGTAGGGAGCACCGAGGGTTTGCCAATATGACTCCATGTCTTGCGGCTGATCAGTGAAATATCTGAAGCAGTGTCAAGCTGTAGACGAGCACGGCGTCCATTAATCTCTAAGGTCACATATTTTCTTCGATTATGTTCTGTTCTGGTATGTGCTACCATTATTCTATTGGTTGATGAACAGTTTTTACGTCTTCGGAAATGAACACTTGATGAACGACAGTGCATCTTCTTCTTACAACATGTTTCTTTATGTCCTTTGAGCTGACATCTAGTGCACCGGTAGTTTTTGTATGGGCAGAACCTTTTATAATGCAGCTCTCCGCAAAACCAACATGCGGATGGAGGCTTCTTAATGGTTGTGTTCTGCTTTTGCTTCCCACTTACTGCCTGTACATAAGGTAGTCGACCATTATTTTCTACCATTGAAGTGTCATGCTTCAAGTTCACCAGATGCTGACATTCAGTAGTCACCTCTTGAAGGGTGATATTTGGACACTGTTCAATTTTACTTAGAATTCTGGTTCTGATGTCGGCATCTTCTGAAGACTGTAAGCTGCATACGAAAACAAGACATTTGAATTGGTCTTCTGTCATTGCTGATAGTTTAAAGCGCTCACATTCGCGATTTATTATGCTAGCATGTTGCACCCAGTCATCATTGCCGGCTTTTACTATTTTCAAGCACTGATAGCGAATATTGAACAGGGAAGACTGTTCACCAAAAATTTGCGACAAAATTTTAATTGTTTCTTCGAATGAGATGTCTCTTGGGTTCTTGGGCAGAATGTAATTAGTATATCGTTCATGTTCAATGGTACCCAGCTTTCGTAGTAGCACCCTGACCTTGGCGGCATCATCAAAAGTTTCTAGGTCGACATTAAATACATCTTCATATTTCTTGTACCAAGATTCGAATGTTACACCATCAACACCTGTAAGATCCAAACCTAAATTCCAATAGGTCTGGATGTGGTCGAATAACCGTTAGATAGCTTTAGACACTCGTGTCTCAGTTCAAATCAAAACAAGGTATATATTTGACACGGTTCTGTAATTCGTTATATATACAAATGTACAAATTTACCTAAACGAATATTATCACCCAGTTATTCAACCAACAATTGATACCAAAATATTCAATCTAAATTACGATAAATAGCAAGGTGATAAGAAATATATGAAAAATTACCAAAAACACCAAAGAATAAGCGTTATTCTATCCTTTCTGGATAGATCAAGGGAGATTCCGTTTGAGCGGTTATTTTATAACACCAAGTGTTTCAATTTCTGGAAAAGTGCTCCAAATACAACCAAAAATGCACGATCCCAGTCAAGTTCAAACCGCACAATCAAAAAGCGAGCAGCCAATATGGCAGATACCAGAATAATAGCAATTAAAACAAACTATATACAGCTCAGTAAAGAACATGGAGACTCAATAAAAAACGATAGTAAAACCAAGAAAATTGAACGTTACAGTCTTAATTAGCATAATAAATGTTAACAGCATATACAAATAAAGAAAACGTAAGGAAGAAATCACAAGTGTATGCATGGAGGGATTTTCACTTGCAAAATGGATCCAACACCGGCCCCCAAAATCCCTCCATACTGCACAAGCTATTCTGATGTCTTTTTTGCCATGGTTCACCTAATCGCTTTCCTCACTAAAAGAACGGGTAGGACTTACAACAGTACGCCTACTCGTTCTGTCTACATTGTTTGACAATTAACTAATTGGACCCTTCTAGGAGACATACCTTACGTATATCCCTTCTAATAGACCCGTTATTAGTACGTACTGACACCGTCCTAACCTTTCCGTCCTTGTCTGTTTCACAACTCTCTATTACCCCTAGAGGCCACTTACCGCGGGTGAAAATATCAGAAACCACAATTACTACATCACCTGGCTGGAAATTACGACGCTCAACCAACCATTTTTGACGAGCTTGTAAGGATGGTATGTACTCACGCAGCCACCTTTTCCAAAACACGTTAGCTAGATAATTCACCTGTTTCCAGCGTTTATCATAATTAACTCTGATACTACTTTCGTCAACTATACTGTCGCATTCCCTCAACAAAAGCAAACTGTTAGGTGATAATGCTAGCTTGTCGTTAGCATCCTGTACAATCGGGGTTAAGGGTCGATCGTTCAATATCCTTTCAATTTCAACCAAATAGGTGCCTAAAGTTTCATCATTCAACGTTTGTTCTCTGGTGATCAATAATAATAGTCTACGTACGGATCTTATCATTCTTTCCCACACACCCCCTCTGTGGCTGGATGACGGAGGGTTAAAATGCCACTGAATCTGCTTCGCTGACAATTCATTACTTATCCTTTGTTGGTCCCACTGCCGAACATATTTCCTTAGCTCAGATATTGCACCCACGAAGTTCGACCCGTTATCACTATATATCTCTGAGGGCTTCCCTCTTCTTCCAATAAAACGTAACAGGGCCATCACAAATGAATCGGTATTCAAACTATAAGCCAATTCAATATGCACTGCATGTGTTTGCAAACAAGTAAATATACAACCATACCTCTTTTCTAGTGATCTTCCCCTTTTTACTAAAATGGGTCCGAAGTAATCCACCCCTACAATTGAGAAACTATGCCAGCCTGGTTTCACTCTACATGCGGGAAGCGGTGCCATCAATTGCTGTCCTGAGTTCGTCGTATACCGCCGACAAATTACACACTTACCTATCACTCTCCTGACTGTGCTGGTCCCTTTTACTATCCAATAGTATTTTCGGATTGCGGCAAGTACTTGAGAAGTTCCTGAGTGTCCTTCTTCTTTATGATAATGTCTGACTATCATTTCTGTCACTAAGTGACGACTAGGTAATATTACTGGATACTTGAAGTCATCAGGGTAATCGGAGTAGTTTAGACGACCTCCAACACATAGTAAACCGTCGCGCATTACAGGCGATAAACGCTTCAGATCATTTTGACTATTCACATTACTGTTGTTCTTAAATTCACTGAGTAATCTCCCATATACCTCTTTCTGGACTATCATTAAGACCTTACGCTTGGCACTTTCAAGCTCTTCGACCTTCAGGCATCCCAAATGAACGGATCCTTCAAGACTTGATGAATGAAGTATCATCCAATATTCTATAAACCTTCGTAGCCAAGCTACTGCCCTGACTAATCTTAACCAGTCTGAGTAATAAGAAATAATAGGGAACTTGTCATAATTCAGTTTACTCAAATTAACCACAGCAGTCTTTCTGAACTCAATACTGTCCGGAATAGTTTGTGGACAATCGGTAATAGTTTTACCGAACTCGGCTTGCTGTAAAGTAGGGCACTTAATCCACGACTCAAGGTCGGCCAATTTTTGTATACCTCTCGAAGTCCAATCCGCTGGGTTCTCCGACGATTTGACGTAAGTCCATTGCTCAACCTTAGTGTGCTGATGTAAGATAGCAAGACGATTAGCAATATAGGTACTATATCGGTTTCCTGTATTTCTAATATAATACAACACTATCATAGAATCAGTATGAAAATTTACTTCGCAGAAAAAATTGGGTAAGCTTCTTTGTAGCACTTCACTTAGCCTTACGCTTAAAACTGCTGCTGCCATCTCAAGCCTCGGAACAGTGACTGGTTTTATAGGTGCGACCCTGGACTTGCTGTACAACAAAATACAATACGGCGGTTCGTTCAAATAACTGACTCGTGCATAAGCTACTGCTCCATAACCAATCTCGGAGGCATCACTAAACAAATGCAATTCCACCTGCGCATTAGGTTCATCTAATTTATTCTTGATCCCTCGAGGTATTTTAACGTGACTTATCTGTCGCATAAAGTTCACCCAGTTTAGCCAAATCGACGTATAAGGCTCATTGATCGGCTGGTCCCAGCCTATTTGGGACTTACATAACTCTTGCAGCAGAAGTTTGACCGTCAGACAGACTGGAGAAATTAGACCCAAAGGGTCAAATAAAGAAGATGCCACAGATAGAATACCTCTCCTAGTCAACGGTCTTTCTGGAGCGTCAAAGTGAAACTGGAAAACATCTCTTTCACAATCCCATTGTACCCCCAAGGTACGATGAATGACATCACAATCTCTAGACATTTCCATCACAGGCCCTTCCTTGCATACCCCAGGCAAAACGGACCTAACATCTACCGAGTTTGTTATCCACTTCTTTAATGTAAAACCGCCTTTACACAGTAATTCACTTACTTGCTTGACAAAGTTTTTTGCTTGACTACTAGTGGAAAAAGATACTAGGCAGTCATCCACATAGAAATTGTTCTTAACCGCCTCTACTATGTAGCTATCAAATCCATCGGAGAATGTTTGAGCGGTCTTGATCAAGGCAAAGTTTGCACAGAATGGCGAAGACATTGCTCCGAATGGATGGACGGTCATTTGAAACTCCGATGGTTCTTTCGACATGTCTGTCTCTTGCCACCATAGGAATCGTAAGGCTCCTTGATCGGATTCAGGGACCTTTACTTGCATGAACATTTCTTCAACGTCGGCACAAATGGCAATTGCCTCCTTGCGGAATCGCAATAATATACAAACTAACTCTGCGGTAGTGTCAGGACCTTGATAAATCATATCATTCAGTGAAACCCCAGCGAATTTAGCAGCACAGTCCAGCACCACCCTCAGTTTCTCTGGCTTTTTGGGATTTATTACCGCGTGATGAGGCAGATACCAGCGAGGGAGATAATCTGACCTTAACTGGATTTCAGGGACCCTTTGTGCATATCCTTTTGCAAGATTACTTTCAATACTTCTAGCATATTTAGTGTATAGGTTGCTATCCTTCATCAACCTACGCTTCAAACTAAGTAATCTACTGGCCGCTACCTCATAATTTCCCGTTTTTTTGTTTGGATACATTTTCCATGGTATTGGAACTACGAAGCGACCACCATCGTAGAAGGTACCCCTTTCCACTATTTCTATTGCTGCTCGATCCTCTACTGACGGCGATTTATCGCTTGAATATACATCAGCGAATTCTACGTCATAAAGCTTACGGAATTGATCTTCTAACGTCTGCAGCTTACTCATACAATTACTAACTTTTTTCTTCAATCCCGAAAATGATGTAGGTCCAAACACGGTCCACCCGAGCAACGTTTTTACTGCATATGGATTTTTTCTTCCACCTAACCGTTGATCGAGTACCCAGTGGGCTTCCGGGACATCACAACCAATCAGTAACACAACTTCGCCAGAATCTATAACTTCTAAAGGTACATCGCTCAAATGCGGCCACTTCACTAGGCTGCTCATGATTGTTTTCGTCGGCTTATGCCCAGGTATTTGCGACACTACCAGGGCTCCTTGAATTTTAACGTGCTCAGTTTGATCTAAGGAATACACCTTAAAAGGTGTCTTTATCACTCGTGTTGCCTTATTGCCGCTCACGGTTTGTACAACCACCGACGACTGTTCCTCGTTTAGCCCCAACAACTTCAAACATCCTGACCTGATCAAGGTTACGTCAGAGCCATTATCCAAAAGGGCATACCCCACAACCTCAGCGTTTCCCGATCTCAACCTCACGGGAATCATTCCCAGACACACGTGACCGTCCACTGGCCTATCATGTCCACAATGGTTCACCGTAGCCAGTCTATCCTCTGATTTACTCTTTGCCGAACCCTTATGCAACAGAGAGTGATGTCTCCCAGAACATCCGTCAATGGCGCAACGTCTCGTCACCTTGCATTCAATAGCTTTATGCCCTTGTTTAAGACATACGAAACAGATACTCTTACCTTTGACGTGCGACAGACGTTCTTCTGTCGTGAGAGCTAAGAACTGACTACACTCGTAAACAGCGTGATCGCCTGAGCACATACTACACTTAGCACTTGCGATCGGTGTATTCTTCGGTCTCACTACGGAATGATAACATGATTTAGTAGTAACTCCGCCTCTTGGACGCTCAGCCAATTGTCCAAACCTACTCGCAGCTACTCTCGCTTTAGCTGCTACGAACTGAGTGAGTTCGGCGAACGTTGGCTCCCTGTCCTCTTCTGTCAAACTATCTACCACTTCGGCCCATTGTCTTTGCATTGGTTGGGGCAGAAATCTTACTACTCTCTCTAACGTAACCAGCGAATTCAAGTCGGCAGTGTAATTCATTTGCTCTAGAATCATACTACAATTTTCCATCTTTATTGCTAAACTTGAGAGTTGCTCGGCGTCATGACAACCACGCCTTACATCATTGAATAAATCCTCCAAAGTCTCTCTTGCTATAACATGAGCTTGACCGAATAATCGTTTCAAAATATCTCTAGCTCTTTTATACCCAGACGTGGCCTCCATCATTACACATCCTTCGATGGCTGCTTTAGCCTTACCCTTGCAATAATGGGAGCAATACAGCAAACGTTGACTATCATCAGATACTCTTGCCCGCACGTACGTATCGTATTGTTTTATAAACTTCCAATATTCCTTCG